>NC_091958.1:12007255-12090006 GCF_031021105.1 Erythrolamprus reginae
GCTACAGAATTAAACTGGGTTGTTGAACCTAAATCTTATATATGTTTTCAGTAACTCTGAAATTTTCTATATAGTGGAAAATAACTGTTTTATATAGCAGAACAAATGGCTTTCTTTTGACAATAGTAAGTAGTGCAAACCATCTAAAATAAGTCTTCTGTGTATCTTTTTTTCTGATGGTAGGTACAATTTAAATATGCAGTGCACATATACCGAAGCTGGAGTTTGGGTTCCAGTGATGTACACTGCTAAAAAATAATAATAATAAAGGGAACACTTACACAACACAATATAACTCCAAGTAAATCAAACTTCTGAGAAATCAAACTGTCCACTTAGGAAGCAGCACTGATTGACAATCAATTTCACATGCTGTTGTGTACATTCAACTTCGTACAGAACAACATATTCAATGAGAATATTTCATTCATTCAGATCTAGGATGTGTTATTTGAGAGTTCCCTTTATTTTTTTTGAGCAGTATATAAAGCCTTGCACAATTAAATGCATCTTACAATTATTATTATTATTATTATTATTATTATTATTATTATTATTAGTATTATTAGTATTATTAGTATTATTAGTATTATTAGTATTATTATTATTTATTGGATTTGTATGCCGCCCCTCTCCGTAGACTCGGGGCGGCTAACAACAGTAATACAAAACAGCATGTAAATCCAATACTAAAACAGCTAAAAAACCCTTATTTGTGAAACCAAACATACATACAAACAAACATACCATGCATAAATTGTAAGGCCTAGGGGGAAAGAATACCTCAGTTCCCCCATGTCTGACGGCAGAGGTGGGTTTTAAGGAGCTTACGAAAGGCGAGGAGGGTGGGGGCAATTCTAATCTCCGGGGGGAGTTGGTTCCAGAGGGTTGGGGCCGCCACAGAGAAGGCTCTTCCCCTGGGCCCCGCCAAACGACATTGTTTTGTTGACGGGACCCGGAGAAGGCCAACTCTGTGGGACCTAACCGGTCGCTGGGATTCGTGCGGCAGAAGGCGGTCTCGTAGATACCCTGGTCCGGTGCCATGAAGGGCTTTACCAACACTTTGAATTGAAACTTAGTTCATCTATGCCGGTGACACCATCGATTGCACTGGTGTAGAATTGTTAATTTTATTTTCATTGTGGTAATGGACACGGTGGAACAAAGTATCAAAACTTAAAGCAAATTCCTTCTTAGGATAATTTGAGGTTTGCAAACCTATCTTCTTTTCCCAGGCCTTTTTAATGGTTTCAACCGTTTTTTACATTTTGTTTGAAGCCGTAATGTTTTATTGTTTTAATAATATTTTAAGGTTTCTTTTAATTGTAATTCTGTTTTAATTGTACTTGGATGTCCTTCCTTGAACTGCGAATAAATAAATAAAATTATCTGCAAAACAATCAGCACCATTTATTTTATTAAAAAAGTCTTGCTGGGCAAAGTAGTTTTAAAGATCTCTCTCTCTATCTATCTATCTATCTTTAGATGTTTAAGCAAGGCAAATTGAAATCATTCAAAATAGTAGCAAAGGTCTGTATTTACGGAGGGGGGTGGCATACAAATCCAATAAATAATAAATAATAATAAATGGCCAAACTTTAAAATGCTCTCTAAAATGAGGCAGGTTTGTAACCCGAGATTAATGGGACTCGAATCCTTAATTTGATCAGAATATTTGATACTCAGGTGTGTATGTCTGTGTCCCTTATTTTATTCCTAATTCAGCACCTGTACATTTATCTCTAGCTCAGGGATGTATAAAAAGTCAAGAATCCCATCGTCTCATTTCATTTCCTCTGCCAACAGACCAGTGAAGGGCTAGCAAAATTTTTACTACCACGCTGTGGGCATGGCTTATGCAGGACGCCCTGCATTTTCTTTCAACATCTTTCAGTGCAAATTGGGTGCTCTGGGTTGGAGCTCCATTTTCACTACTGTTCTGTCAGGCTCTCTGGTAGAATCCTCCTGAAAATTCACAAGTACAAATTTCAGACACACACACATTTGAAAATTCTAAACAATGTTCTTTATAATGAAAATTCCCTTAACACAAGCCCTCTTTTTGTACAGCAAAGAGTACTCGTCTCCAAACAAACTGGTAATTTGTACAAGTCCCTTATCAGTTCTGTGATACTTAGCTTGCAGCTGTGAGGCAATTCACAGTCCTTCTTCTTTCACAAAGTGAAACACACTTTGCTCTGCTTTAGTTTCAAAGCGGGGGGAAAAGCAACACACCAAGGTTGAAGTCAGCAAGGCAGGCACGAAACACAACGATCAGATAATCCTCCACAGTGGCCAAACCCACAGGCTGCTCTTTATAGCAGCCTCACTAATTACCACAGCCCCACCCAACCACAGGTGGCCTCATTTTCTTTGATAATAATCTCTCAGTTGTTGCTGCCTATGCATCGCTCTCCGCATGCGTGGCTGTATCATTAACTCTTGTTCCGAATCCAAGGAGGAGAGAGATAATTGATCGCCTTCTGGGCTCCTCCCTGTCACTCATGTCTTCTTGGTCAGAGGAGCCTTCATCAGCAGATTCCACCGGGGGCAAAACAGGCCTGCGGCAAGTGGATATCTCCCCTACATCCACAGTCCTTGGGGCAGGAGCTGGGCCAGAGCTAACCACAACAACTACCCCACTGCATTTTTCCCCCATCTGGGCAGTAGCCCACCCCTGCAATGGACAACGCGTCCAACTTCCATCATGCACTCATACCCAGTGATGGGCTCCTACAAGTACCGTCAGGATACGCAAAACCGGTAGAAAAAAATTGATTCCCCACCCCTTCTGGGCTCTGGCTATGTTTTTCCTATGGCAGTAAATGAGGTTGAATGTGCATAATATTAGAAGAACTGTGCGTGTGTGTGGGTGTGTACATACACATACAGTTTATATAGTAGATAATGTATATTTTTGTGTGCCTGTGTGTAATATGTATGTACACATGTGACATATATACATAGAATTCAACAGTATATTTTGGATGTTCAGTAATAGTAAATGGATGGGGAAATTGTATCTCTTTGAGGCGAGGAGAGGCCAGGCACCCTAACCCTAACCCAAACCTTTGATGTGAGTGACGTCAAATGGGCCACCTTTAAGCCATCCTCAGTCACATAGCTGGCAAGCCACACCCATAAAATAAGCCACACCCATAAAATAAGCCACGCCCGCAAAATAAGCCACACACGCAAAATAAGCCACACCCGCAAAATAAGCCACACCCACAGTGTGGCTGTAAAAAATTTTGCAGCCCTTCACTGCTTATACCACAGCAAAATAATTTGAGCTGACATATGTTTCCTTTTTAAATATATATTTTTTCTTTGAAAGCAAGACAGTCAGAAACTTAGTAAAAGATCTACTTGTATCCCTGTGCACATGGCGTGGTTGTATTTTATCTCCTTATCCATTCCCTCTGACTATAAAATATGCATTAAAAAAAATTAAGCTAAAGCTTAACGGCTTATGTAAGAATGCTTGAGTAAAAATGTCGCTGAAATTATTGAACTGTACAATTAACGCCCCTCCCATCAAATACTTTTCAGTGTAATTTTCAATTGGATGCTTAGTCAGCAAATTCAAATGCCAATGGCTTTCTCTTTCGGTGAATCAGCCAATATATGTTTTAGGGGGTTTTGGGGTGGGGGGTTTACAATTATCTGATGGTTGGAGTATGATTGTACTTTGCACGCATTCACACAGAGTCTTCGGAGAGGGGCGGCATACAAATCTAAGTAATAAATAAATTTCTGAATATACACTGTGTTTGTGTGTGTTTTGTGCATATGTGTGTGTGTGTAGAGCCAAGCAAACATACATATACATACATACACATTCAAAGTGTTGGTTATGACCTTTAAAGCCCTTCATGGCACTGGACCAGAATATCTCCGAGACCGCCTCCTGCCGCACGAATCCCAGCGACCGATTAGGTCCCACAGAGTGGGCCTTCTCCGGGTCCCGTCAACTAAACAATGTCGGTTGGCGGGCCCCATGGGAAGAGCCTTCTCTGTGGCGGCCCTGGCTCTCTGGAACCAACTCCCCCCAGAGATTAGAACTGCCCCTACTCTTCCTGCCTTCCGTAAACTCCTTAAAACCCACCTTTGCCGTCAGGCATGGGGGAATTGAAACACCTCCCCCAGGCATGTTTAATTTATACATGGTATGCTTGTGTGTGTGTCTGCTAGTGTATGGGGTTCTTTTAAAACCCTGCTGTTCTGTTCGAAAAAACCTCCCTAATCTTATGTTCCCGGGTCTATTTGACCCGGACTGCAAATTGATCATTTTAGGTACTTATATTTGGTCTTTTTGAAAGCTTTTTTCACCTGGAAACAAGTTTGAACATTTCTGCACACAATGGAATGAAAATTGAACTGAAGAAATTAATCCTTATTGGTTTATTTTGCACATAAATGTGCCCCCCCCGTTTTTGTGAAAGTTTTTTCAATTTATGGATAGTTTTGCTTGCAAACTCCATTCTATTTTACTAAAGTTGGTGTGGGATTGGTAGCTTGAACAGTTCTGCACACAATGATATGAAAATTGAAATGAGAAAAGTAAATCTTATTGGTTTATTTTGCTGATATAATGCATGCACCCCCCGTTTCTGTGAAATAGTCTTCACTTTATGGATAGTTTTGCTAGCATAATGCATTCTATTTTGCTAAAGTTGGTGTGGGATTTGTAGCTTGAACATTTCTGAACATAATGATATGAAAATTGAACTGGAAAAAGTGATGCATATTGGTTTATTTTGCACATAAATTTATTTCAATTTATATAAAAAGTATGCTGTTAATTTCAAACTTACATACTTTTTTTTAGTAAAATGGATTTCTTTCATAAAATTAGTTATCTGGCTACAATGTGGTTGATTTTCAAAAGGATATTCCAAATATTTCTAGACAAATATGTATAACAAGTGACAATAATGGCACACAGCAAGGCCGGGTGGGGTGGCCCTTTTGTGGGAAAAATAAACCAATAAGAACCATTTTTTTCAGTTCATTTATATTTTTCTTATGTTCAGGATTGTTCAATTTAGTATATCAAACCTTTTGGGGGGAAATTCCTTAGGGATTTGTAGCCTTAAAAAATATAAATTGACACGAAATTCAGAAAGGATGGGGAGAGGGGCTTTTTGATCAAAATAGAAATATAAGTCTCAGTTTTTCCAGTTCAATTTTCATATCATTATGTTCATAAATGTTCAAACTAGTTTTCCAGTTGAAAAAGTTTTCAAAAAGACCAAATTCAAGTACCTAAAAAAAAATCATTTTGGTCCGGGTCTATATGACCCGAACAGACTAAATGTGACTCTTTTTTTGCCCAGAAAAAAAATTTCCCCCCACCCCCACAAATATTTTTTTGATGATCAGCATTGTTAAATTGAGTAAATGAATGCCTAAGATTTTAAAGAATATTTCGGATTTGGAGCATAAAAAAATAAAAAGTGAAAATGGTTGCAAGCATCCGAGGGGGGGGGGGAGGCCTTATTTCTGATGTTAAAAAACCAGTAAGAATCATTTTTTTCAGTTCCTTTATATTTTTCTTATATTCAGAAATGTTCAAGCTACCAATCCCACACCAACTTCAGTAAAATAGAATGCATTTTGCAAGCAAAACTATCCATAAATTGAAAAAACTTACACAAAAACAGGGGGAGGCACATTTATGTGCAAAATAAACCAATAAGGATTAATTTTTTCAGTTCAATTTTCATATCATTGTGTGCAGAAATGTTCAGACTACTTTCCAAGTGAAAAAAGTTTTCAAATTGACCAAACATAAGCACTTCAAATGAAGAGATTTCGGTCCGGGTCGTAGGTGACCCGAACAGAAGATTTGTGACTTTTTTTGCCCAGCAAAAACTAAGCCCCCCACCACCCCCAAAAAAAATTCTCATAGAGAGAACCCCTGAAATGATGAAAAGTCATGAAATTTCAAGTTTCAGATATGCAGGGAAAATTTTTTACAGGGACTCAAACTTGGCTTCGGGTCACATAGACCCGAAACAGAACAGCAGGGTTAAATCTTTAAATATTTTAAAGTTATTTGGATTATTTATGATTTGTTCTATCTTGTTGTGAGCCGCCCCGAGTCTTCGGAGAGGGGCGGCATACAAATCTAAATAATAAATAAATAAATAAATAAAATATACAGTGATACCTTGTCTTACAAACTTAATTGGTTCCGGGATGAGGTTCTTAAGGTGAAAAGTTTGTAAGACGAAACAGTGTTTCCCATAGGAATCAATGGAAAAGCGATGAATGCGTGCAATTCACCCCTTTTGCCAGCCGAAGCGTCCATTTTTGCGTTGCTGGAATTCACCTGAGGTTCCCCTCCATAGGAAACCCCACCTCCGGACATCTGTGTTTTTGCGATGCTGCAGGGGAATTCCAGCAGGGGAATCCCAGCACCGGAAAAACGAGTGCTTCGCTGGCAACGGACGTCCGGGGGTGGGGTTTCCCAGCAAAGGGAGCATCAGTGAATTCACAGCATTGCAAAAACACCAAAGTCCTCGAAACCCCATCTCCGGACCTCTGTGTTTTTGCGATGCTGTGATTTCACTGAGGCTCCCCTTGCTGGGAAACCCCACCTCCGGACTTCCGTTGCCAGCGAAGCACCCATTTTTGCACTGCTGGGATTTTCCTGCAGCATCACAAAAACACAGAAGTCCAGAGGTGGAGTTTCCCATGGAGGGGAGCCTCTTGGGAATCCCAGCAGTGCAAAAAAGGGTGCTTCACTGGCAACGGAAGTCCGGAGGCGGGGCATCCCAGCAGCAGCAGTGGGTTTGTAAGGTGAAAATAGTTTGTAAGAAGAGGCAAAAAAATCTTAAACCCCGGGTTTGTATCTCGAAAAGTTTGTATGACGAGGCGTTTGTAAGACGAGGTATCACTGTACTATTATCTAAAACTCACTATATTTCATTTATATCAGTTACATCTTCCTTACAAGAAATAACAAGGAGGCTAATTACTTAAGAAGGCAATGTATTAATCTAATGAGAATGACTTGTTTAATAAATTAAATTAAATAAATTTAATTTAATAAATAAATTTAAATAACGATTTGGAAATTAAGAGGAAGCAACAGCACAGGATTATTTTTTTTTTAAATAAAAAAGATGTATTCTCATTGACTGAAATCAGAAAAAAAGCAACTGAAATCGCCATCCAACAAACAAACAAGGTAAGATTTACAAATGAGATTCGGCTTTGCATAATTAGCATGCATAGAAATATGTTAAAATATGACCTGGTTAATCAGGGTGCTGATCAGGGCTTTCTCAACGTTGACATTTATGGATCAGAGAATATATTTAGGAGATCCAGCAATAAAAACCCAGGGTGTATTTTGCAGTGGGAGGAGAGAGACAACTCGATTCTATTGCTGCCTTTCTAGTTATTTTGTTGCAGGAAACGATCATTATCAAGGTTTAAATCTTCTGCATTATTAAGGTGCTGTTGCCGTGATTGTGAATTCACCTTATTAGTGTCGTTAATGAGCATAAGAAATGATTTTATAGAGAGCAAGCACAAGCCTGATTTGAAAACTCTCGACTGGCTTGATTCTAGATTAATTTCATGCGCTTTTCTGGTTTTGACGGCGGAAAGCGGTTAAGTTCTCCATGCAAAATCGGGCTTGGGGATCATGCGTCTCAAGTTCACGTCAAATGAGTTTTTCAAAGCCCCTAATGATGTCCAAATTAGAGCACAGTACTGGGAAATTTTGGCTGTTCACTCTCTGAGTCAGATGGTTAAAAAGTTCATCTATCCCACGAGCCACAATTTGTTGAAGTATACAAGTAGTCTTTAACTTGCAACAGTTGATTTAATGACCATTCAAAGTTACATTGAAAAAATATATGAGCTTCCCTCTCTCCTGCCCAGCTCCCCTCCAGCCTCACGCGGCCACCTCCCGAGGACAGGAAGGAGGAAAGAGGAAAAAAGCGAGCAACGCAAAGCAAATTATCCCTCCAGCAAGCGAGAGTAGTGAGGTTGTAAATTGAGGACCTAACAGTTCACTTGAACAATGATGATCGTTCAAGTCATTCTCACCTGGTCATATGGCCAGCAAGCCACTCCTACCCAGGCACATGACCATCAAGCCACACTCACAAAATAAGCCACACCCACAGTGTGGCAGTAAAATTTTTGGCAGCCTATCACTGGTCTCTGCCATGCATACATGGGAGGATCATATGCAGTAGATACATGCGCATGCACGGGAGATGGGCAGGGTGACTCTTGCATGCATGGGGCAGAGGAAGTGCAGGGAGTTATGTGCATGTACAGGGGATGGGGGAGCATGGGGGAATAATAATAATAATTAATAATAATTTATTAGAAGCACAAGCATGCACAGGGGGCAGGGCACATGGGGAGGTCGCGCATGCATTGCGTTATGGGATGGGGTGCATGCAAGTGCTTTCAGCACACAACAAAAAGGTTAGCCATCACTGAGCTAAACCAAAAAAATTCCATCCTGGTTTAGATTATGATGTGAGTTACATCATCATTGTTGAACGTAAAGAAAATAAGTGCCCCTTATCACTAATAGAACCTTGGTGGCGCAGTGGTTAGAGTGCAGCACTGCAAGCTACTTCTGCTGCTCACCGGCTGCCAGCAGTTTGGCAGATCGAATCTCAGTAGGCTCAAGGTTGACTCAGCCTTCCATCCTTCCAAGGTGGGTAAAATGAGGACCCAGATTGTTGGGGGCAAGAGGCTGACTCTCTGTAAACCACTTAGAGAGGGATGTAAAAGCACTGTGAAGCGGTATATAAGTCTAAATGCTAAAATGATAATAAACAGATGGTTCCTAAAACAATAGATGACAAAATCCTACTGTCCAGTTGAGCCTGTTCAAAAATACAACTGGAAAAGATGTAGCACGCATACCTGTAGGTATTTGCTACCAGCCATAGTGGTGTCCCCCATAGCAGAATGGCACCATCAAAATTTAGGTACAAAGCCTAGATACAACCCTAAATATATTGTTCAATTAAAATGTAATAAAGGTTTTTATTTACAGCATTTCTTTATTTTTTATTGATTTATATAACCGCCCACTCAGCACTACAGCTGGTTCCTTTCCCCTTTTTTTCAAATCAGATTCAGCCAAAGAGATAACTCTGTTAAAATATTCATGCTTACTGTTAGAAAAAGGCTTCCAGCTGTATGTTTACTCAGAGATTTAATCTACCTAATATTAATGTAGCTTTATTTTGCTCCGGGCAATACCTCAGGCCCAAGCATCCTGACGGTCAATGACGAAGTAAGTTTGAAATGTCAGGATGTCTCAATTCATCCTCTTTGATTCAAAATAATCATGCATAATCCATACTATCAAACCCAAGATAAGACCTTAAACATGTGATCCTGGGTATTCTAGAAGACTCAGGAGCCTTTAATCTAGAGATGGACAGATCAGGCAGAAAATGCTTTTTTTTAATATAGGAAGTCCTCAATTTAAAACCACAATTGATCCCAAAATTTCTTCTGCAAAGGGAGACATTTAAATGAATTCTGCTCCATCCGTCCATTCTTCCTTCCTTCCTTCCTTCCTTCCTTACTTACTTCCTTACTTACTTACTTACTTACTTACTTACTTCCTCACTTTCCTTCCTTACTTCCTATACTACTCTGCCATGTCACTCTCTAGGGTTTATATCTAGAGTAGGAGGACAATTTAGTTCCCACTTCTACATTTCACAAATCCTCTGTTTTAGTCATCAGGCGATCCAGAATTGGATGGAAGATCCGGAAAAGAAGAAGAAATCAAAGATTCAGAACCTGGTAACACGAGGGTCTCCTAAAATTTTGTCCTCCAGAACCTCCAATTGTTCCTGCTGTCCTTTTTAATATTATAGAAAGGAATAGAAAGGTTCTGGAGACCTCACCTACAAAAAGATATTGACAAAATTGAACGGGTCCAAAGACGGGCTACAAGAATGGTGGAAGGTCTGAAGCATAAAACGTATCAGGAAAGACTTCATGAACTCAATCTGTACAGTCTGGAGGACAGAAGGAAAAGGGGGGACATGATTGAAACATTTAAATATGTCAAAGGGTTAAACAAGGTTCAGGAGGGAAGTGTTTTTAATAGGAAAGTGAACACAAGAACAAGAGGACATAATCTGAGGTTAGTTGGGGGAAAGATCAAAAGCAACATGAGAAAATCTTATTTTACTGAAAGAGTAGTAGATCCTTGGAACAAACTTCCAGCAGACGTGGTTGGTAAATCCACAGTAACTGAATTTAAACATGCCTGGGATAAACATATATCCATTGTAAGATAAAATAAAGGAAATAGTATAAGGGCAGACTAGATGGACCAGGAGGTCTTTTTCTGCCGTCAGTCTTCTATGTTTCTATGTTTCTAAAAGCATTCATTAATCTGGAGTAATTGTGTTAATTATACTGCCTTGTTGCTGCTGAAATCCAATTAAATCTTTCTCCCATCCTTTTTGGGTGGGTGGGCTTCCCTTAACTCCGAGAATGCTTGGAGTTCCCAGCACAGAACGCTTGCAGACCTCTGCTTGAAAGCAAACAACCCAGGGAATAAAGTTAAAATTTTCCACGATCACTCAGAGCGCTTTGGTATAAGCTAAGTAGGTGGCAACGCCGACAAAGTTTGGCACTGCCACCCCATCAATAATTTACACATCGCCCAGAAAGCATATTTTTCACTGTCATAGCAATTTATCATTAGATAGATGTTCTTGGCACCAGGCAGACAGTGCTAAAAGTTTATATAGACAGACAAATAAGTGAAAGTCGGAGTGCTGACAGAGAAGTTATTGGCAAGCGTTGACGTATCAGGATTTTAGACAGTATCAACTTCTCAGATGAATGCTGAGGCAAGGCAAGCAGTTGTCAAAAGTATTTGTCAGAAGTCAAGAGATTGGTGGCTCGTCTCCCTAAAGCAATTCTTTTTTCCTTTTTTTTAAATGCATATGTTCAGTATGAATCATTGAAACGGTCCCTTTAGCTTTTAAATGAACTGTTCGTGTGATAAATGTTTATAGCAGGTTAAACCTTGGACGGTGGGGGAAGTGCTATTCTTGTACATCATAACGTTCCATAATAGAAACAGTCTAATTACTGCTGCCAAAGGGGTGACGAGATAAATTGTGAAAGGCTTCACGGATACGATGACAGGAAGCCACGATGCAGCGATGGACAACGTTGCCACTGATCACAAGGAGATGGTGGCCACCAATAGCCTCCTCAACAGAGGTTGCCAAAAAGACAACAATGAATATGTCAATGTGTGGAAAACCAGAAAACCCTACAGAACTAGACTTACAGTCGTAGGTTTAGAAAGATTAGAACTATGTCGCATTAAATACAACCTAAGCATAGCACATAAAATCATCTCCGGAACCGCCTGCTACCGCACGAATCCCAGCGGCCGATAAGGTCCCACAGAGTTGGCCTTCTCCGGCTCCCGTCGACTAAACAATGTCGTCTGGCGGGCCCCAGGGGGAGAGCCTTCTCTGTGGTGGCCCCGGCCCTCTGGAATCAACTCCCCCCAGAGATTACAACTGCTCCCACCCTCCTTGTCTTCCGTAAACTACTTAAGACCCACCTATACTGCCAGGCATGGGGGATTTGAGATATCTTTCCCCCAGGCTCTTTATATTTTATGTTTGGTGTGTATGTGCTGTTTGGTTTTTAATTATGATAGGGTTTTTAGTTTTTTAATACTAGATTTGTGCCATTATAATATTGTTTTTATCGTTGTTGTGAGCCGCCCCGAGTCTTCGGAGAGGGGCAGCATACAAATCTAATAAATTATTATTATTATTATTATTATTATTATTATTATTATTATTATCTGCTACAACATCCTTCCTGTCAATGACTACTTCAGCTTCAACCACAACAACGCACGAGCACACAACAGATGCAAACTTAAAGTAAACCGCTCCAAACTCGACTGCAGGAAATACGACTTTAGTAACTGAGTAGTTGATGCATGGAACTCGCTACCTGACTCTGTAGTATCATCGCCTAACCCCCAAAACATCACCCTTAGACTATACATTGTTGGCCTCTCCCGATTCCTAAGAGGTTAGTAAGGGGCGTGCATAAGTGCACCAGCGTGCCTTCCGTGCCCTGTCCTAATGTTTCTCTTTTACTAGTATCATGTGTATAAACATTGTTATATCTTTGTATACCACCAATACGTACTTGACAAAACAATAAAATAAAAATAAATAAATAAAAAGTAGGACTGAATAAAGCAACCATAACAAAAGATTAGTAGAACTTAGCTGCATTGTTTCATAGATTAGAGTAAGTTGCACACTCAGACAGATGTTTAGATTGGATATGGCATTTTTATCCACATTCTCAAGGACCTGACGTGGGCAGATGTTCCTGCTTGATAGTGCCAAAAGGTATTGTTGAGGATGTAAGCTGTTCCAAATCAAGCCGCCTGTTGCAATTGACTGATGTTGATTTAGTCAATTCCGATGATGTTTAAGTGGTGCTCCAGATGTGTTGGATTTCCACCAGGTGCCTATTACTAATGGGGCTGCACACTACTATGATTGATCACAAAGTTAGCCAGATGTTTAGAATGAATTTGGCGTTTTTATCCACCAACTGAGTCCTTCCCAAGGAGTTGCAACCGGCAGATGTTGTGGTTTGAGCCCAGGTCCTTGGGAAGGATTTATTGTGGTTCATCACACAACCAACCAGATGTTCAGACTGCATTCAACATTTTTATCCACCTATAAAGTCCTTCCCAAGAACCTGGGATAAGAAGATTTATTTATTTATTTATTTTTATTTGTCCAATACACAACACATATTGAAGAGAACAGACATGTAGTAATATACATAAAGAAAAGGATAGAAGAAAAGATATAAAAATAGAGGAGAAGATATATGAAAGGAAGAAAAGATACGTGTGATAAAGGAGAGACAATTGGACAGGGGACGAAAGGCACACTAGTGCACTTATGTATGCCCCTTACTGACCTCTTAAGTTTGAATCTGTTGCGTGCTCTTGTGTTGTTGTGGTTGAAGCTGAAGTAGTCATTGACAGGCAGGACGTTGCAGCATATGATCTTGTGGGCAATGCTTAGATCGTGTTTTAGGCGTCGTAGTTCTAAGCTTTCAAGACCCAGGATTGTTAGTCTACTTTTGTAGGGTATTCTGTTTCGAGTGGAGGAGTGAAGGGCTCTTCTGGTGAAGTATCTTTGGACATTTTCGAGGGTGTTGATGTCCGAGATGTGATATGGGTTCCAAACAGATAAGCTGTATTCAAGGATGGGTCTGACAAAAGTTTGGTAGGCTCTGGTGAGTAGTGTGAGATTGCCGGAGCAGAAGCTGCATAGGATGTTGCCGTTTGATGGCATTAAAGGTATGGTGGCAAAATGTAACCTGTATTGTTATTGGTATTATTGGTATTATTTTCCTCCTTGACAGTTTTTTGTTGTTTAAAAAAGATTGTGGCAAACAAACAGTCCTAACTTGCTACTCTATCACAAATGACACCCAAAGAGTGTTAGGATTTCAGCCATGAGAAATACGGCCTTCTCAGAAAAGGTTGCTTAAAACAAAAGCTCATTTATCTGAATGCAGTCGACATATAATCAATTTACATGAAGAATTTCAAAATTAGTCAGATTGTAATGAACTATGAAATACTGATTAATGCATTTTTGCAATGTTTGATTAGAAGTACACTGCGTTCTCAAGCACAATCCTGCTATTTTGGCATTTATAGGCTAAGTGTGGGTTTCATATAAATTGTCAAAACTGTACAGCCTCTGAATTATGACAAACTTCAGAATATTTTTTTTAATAACACTGAGCTCTTCCAAATGAAGAGATTGCAGTTATGAACGGAGAATGCAAAACATACCTTCAGACAGATAAACCCACCAGAAAAACACAATTGAAGAAGCTTTTTACGTGAAATGTTTGGAATGCATTGTAAAGGTTTATTTATGTTAGGTAAAGAAAGACCATTATTTTCATGGCCAAAGGCCCCGACTAATATCTGGGAGGTCAGAGTGGGTTGCACAGACATGTTGTATAAAATATTTTTCTGGCTGGTGAAAATGTCATGGTTTATGCTATGCAGAAATATTATCTAGTATAATAATCCAGTATAATATTGTTTTTATCGTTGTTGTGAGCCGCCCCGAGTCTTCGGAAAGGGGCGGCATACAAATCTAATAAATTATTATTATTATTATTATTATTATTATTATTATTATTATTATTATTATTATCTTACATTTTTTCATCCATTCTTATCCTTATTCGGTTGTATGAAATGATGTGGGGGGTTTTCTTAACCCTGAATCAAACTTTGGCAAATTTCTCATGGTGTTGTCGCTGTCTTATAGAATAGAATAGAATAGAATAGAATAGAATTTTATTGGCCAAGTGTGATTGGAAACACAAGGAATTTGTCTTGGTGCAGATGCTCTCAGTGTACATAAAATAAAATATACATTTGTCAAGAATCATGTGGTACGACACTTAATGATTGTCATAGGGGTCAAATAAGCAATAAAGAAGCAATATTAATAAAAATCTTAGGATATAAGCAACAAGTTACAGTCATACAGTCAACATGGGAGGAAATGGGTGATAGGAATGATGAGAAAAACTAGTAGAATAGAAGTGCAGATTTAGTAGAAAGTCTTATTTAATAAAATAACTTTTTCAGTAGTACTTTTCACACTTGCAGGATTTGGGAGCAGCCAATGAGGCTTTAGAGCATTGGTTCCCAAACTTTTTTGGGGCATGTCCCACCTAAGCATCTCTAAAATCCTGATCCCCCCCCCCCCCCCCGATATATAATTCTTGCTAAAACATATGAAGAATGGTTGCAAGAACCAGGCATGGCTAGTTTAATGAAAAGAAGGACCAGGGGAGACATGATAGCAGTGTTCCAATATCTCTGGGGTTGCCACAAAGAAGAGGGAGTCAAACTATTCTCCAAAGCACCTGAGAGTAGAATAAGAAGCAATGGGTGGAAATTAAACAAGGAGAGAAGTAACTTAGAACTAAGGAGAAATTTCCTGACAGTTAGAACAATTAATCAGTGGAAAAGCTTGCCTCCAGAAGTTGTGAATGTCCCAACACTGGAAGTTTTTAAGCAGGTGTTGGATAACCATCTGTCTGAAGTAGTGTAGGGTTTCCAGCCTAAGCAGGGGGTTGGACTAGAAGACCTCCAAGGTCGCTTCCAACTCTGTTATTATTAGAGGGATTGGGGGCAGGGGTGAACCTGCCTCCCCCTGCCCAGATGTCACCATTTTCTGCACTTGAGAGCAGAGCAGGGGTGAAAAGGCACACATACAAAACATACACATCTGAACCTGTAGGAAAGGTAAGTACAGTGGTACCTCTACTTAAGAACTTAATTCGTTCCATGACCAGGTTCTTAAGTAGAAAAGTTCTTAAGTAGAAGCAATTGTTCCCATAGGAATCAATGTAAAAGCAAATGATGCGTGCAAACCCATTAGGAAAGAAATAAAAGCTTGGAATTTGGGTGGGAGGAAGAGGAGGAGGAGGACAGTCGCTGCCGAAGGAAGAAGGTGAGGTAAGGGAAATAAAAACTTTAATTCTTAAAAAAAAATAGAGGGACTCTGAGGTGGCGCCCAGAGAAAGGAAAATGCTCCATTTGCTCTGGGCTGCCAAGGCCTCCTTAAGCGCCACCGAAAGGCTCCCCTGGCAGCCCAGAAAAGCCCGAGATGGCCGGGATTAAAGGGGGAATGGCAGGAAACTGGCCAGGCCTTCGTGCTGCTCTTAATTTCCCTGGGAAATTTTTCCGGGCTCAGGTTCTTAAGTAGAAAAGGGTTCTTAAGTAGAGGCAAAAAAAGCTTGAATACTCAGTTCTTATCTAGAAACGTTCCTAAGTAGAGGCGTTCTTAAGTAGAGGTGCCACCATACATTTCACTGCTGGATCAGGAGAGCACACTTAATTCAAACACAGCAACAAAATAAATGAAAACTAATTCCGCGTTGGGAATTCCTAAAAAGATCCAATCATCTTTGACTCGGGAAAACAAAATGGAATTCAAAAGGGGTTGGACTTAAAACCATTTGTGGGAATGTAACAATTCTACGCAGATGACTTGTTTAACTCCAACCGCAGCTCTGATTTCTATATCTAGGAGTACAGTAGTTGGATTGGAAGTTTAGTATAGCCTTAAATAAAACTTGTTCTCCTTTCAGCTACATCCACCAGCACCCCCCCCCTCTTCCTCATGTTAATTAAGCAGGCCATTTAAACAGGCCAATTAAGAGAGTTCATACAACATGCTTGGCCCCCATGTAACCCAGTTAAGGAATTTTTGCAAAGCAGAGCTAATATGGGTTTTTTTAGAAAACGCTTAACTAAATGGGATCAAGTCACGTTACTTTTTAATTGCAATTTAGCAACTCATTCTTTCTTTCATTGTCTTAAATGACAATCTAGTTTCCTAATTATACATTCATTTTTATTCTTGTGCACTCGGTTGTTTCTGGATTTGAATTATCTGCACTTAAAAGATTGTGCTAAACATTTACATTGGCAAATATAAATACACGTTTGAAGGTTCAAACAACTGAATAAATAAAGAAAAGCAATAATTGTTGAGTAATAATTAGGAGATGCCTATTTCCTGGTATGATAACCAGTGAAAATGGATTTAGCTATATTAAAAAAGATAGAAATATTTGAAGCGGTAATGTCTAAACAGCAGCAAGCGTTGCTCCTCACATACTTCCTTAGTAATTTGAGACTATCCATGTTGATCTACTTAATTGTGACCAAAACTAAGTATAGTAGTACCTCTACCTAAGAAGGCCTCTACTTACAAACTTTTCTAAATAAGAACTAGATGTTTAAGATTTTTGTGCCTTTCCACATACAAACCAGAGCTTCTGAAACTGTAACTGGAAAAGGCAGGGAGAAGCCTCCGTGGGGCCTCTCTAGGAATCTCCTGGGAGGAAACAGGGCCAGAAAATGCAAGGAGAAGGCTCTGTGGGGCCCTCTCTAGGAATCTCCTGGGAGGAAACAGGGCCGGAAAAGGTGGGGAAAAGCCTCTGTGGGGCCTCTCTAGGAATCTCCTGGGAGGAAACAGGGCCGGAAAAGGTGGGGAGAAGCCTCTGTGGGCCCTCTCTAGGAATCTCCTGGGAGGAAACAGGGCCAGAAAATGCAAGGAGAAGGCTCTGTGGGGCCCTCTCTAGGAATCTCCTGGGAGGAAACAGGGCCAGAAAAGGTGGGGAGAAGCCTCTGTGGGGCCTCTCCAGGAATCTCCTGGGAGGAAACAGGGCCAGAAAATGCAAGGAGAAGGCTCTGTGGGGCCTTCTCTAGGAATCTCCTGGGAGGAAACAGGGCCGGAAAAGGTGGGGAGAAGCCTCTGTGGGCCCTTTCTAGGAATCTCCTGGGAGGAAACAGGGCCAGAAAATACAAGGAGAAGGCTCTGTGGGGCCCTCTCTAGGAATCTCCTGGGAGGAAACAGGGCCGGAAAAGGTGGGGAGAAGCCTCTGTGGGGCCTCTCTAGGAATCTCCTGGGAGGAAACAGGGCTGGAAAAGGCAGGGAGAAATCTCCATCAGGCCTCTCTAGGAATCTCCTGAGAGGAAACAGGGCCTCCATCCTCCCTGTGGTTTCCCCAATCGCACACATTATTTGCTTTTACATTGATTCCTATGGAAAAAATTGCTTCTTCTGACAAACCTTTCTACTTAAGAACCTGGACATGGAATGAATTAAATTAGTAAGTCGAGGTACCACTGTATTGGTGTTGCAATAAAGAATTAGCAGGTCTAACAATATGAAATAATTATTATAAAATAATACTTAAAAGAAAATGTTGCATGTTTATAGAATGGCTTGGACAAATATCTGGTCTTCCTAACTATTAGCACCACCATATGAACCCAAGTTCAGATATTCAAATCCAATATGATGGATTGACTGATTTCTCTCTAAAAAAATCCCATTAAGCTGAAACTGTCAATGTGATTATCATATATTTTTGTCTCCTTAAGAATAATTATTTGAAAACAGCAGATTATTGTTTATGTGATTATTAACTGACATGGGCATTCATTACTGTTCTAGATTTTTAAAATAAATATATAGGGATTGGATACTGTAGCCTAGAGGATAATTCTCTGCCTTACAAGGCAAAGGTTGCAGGTTCAAGTCCCAGTGGGTATGGCTAGCTGATGAGGCCAAAATAAGGCCGAAATAGATCTATCCTAGTCTCCCTTAATTTTCAAATTCAGCAAAAAAAACATGTGACATATATGTGTGTGTGTGTGTGTGTGTGTGTGTGTGTGTGTGTGTAGATTGTTCTGAGTTCGGGTTTTGCCCCGTGTAATATTTTGAGTGTCTATGCGACATTTCGGTGAAATCACATTCACCATCATCAGGCTGAAGTTGTAAGCTTCGTGCTGCTGTAAATATAGAATGTTTGCAACTGCCATTTGTTACATTCTATACTAAATATTCTATATTTACAGCAGCACGAAGCTTACAACTTCAGCCTAATGATGGTGAATGTGATTTCACCGAAACGTCGCATAGACACTCAAAATATTACACGGGGCAAAACCCGAACTCAGAACAATCTACATACATATACCCGTGAAAATCTACAAAAACAAACAAATATATATATATATATATATATATAATCTACAGATAGATATTGCTTGCTTTGTTATTTTCTGTAGGTTATCCCCTTTCTTTGTCAAAAGTATGGTTTCTGTATAATTCCAGCATACATAGTGAAAGATGAAAAATATCTCAATCTGGGTTTGATGGTTGCCAGTAGCAACAAAGAATGAAAAATTGCCATCTGGCTTTTAGATTTAAATGAGAATTGAATAATCGTTTAATAATAGATAGTGTATTTATTTGGCTAAAGCCATTCCTTCTTACACCCGCTAAACCAAAGTTTGAAATAATGCACAAGCAGAACGCCACAAAAACCAAACATCAGTGGCAATTCTGATCAGCCTGCAAATTTTACTTAATGCAAAGAAGCTACCCTCTTTATTTAGGCTGTTCAAATCTAACTAATTTGGTCATAAACAAGACAAAAGACTCAAATAGATGATGGCAAACATATAAGTATTCGTATTCATTAATCTTCCACAGAACAGAGTTTCCTACCTGAAGTTGCATGAGACTTCCAAAAAACTTACATGTGGACCTATAAATCTGGCTAATAAATTATAATTTGTAATGTGACAGATGGGAAAAATGATTAAACACAGGTATATGTCTTGCATTTGTTTGCCTTTGATTTACATTACATTTTAAATCAAATCCCATTGTGTAGTTTTTCTTGTTTTCTCTTTGAGGTCTGGCTACTTCTTTATTCTTACCCTGCTAATTTTTGGTACACCATTATTACAAGTGAAATAAAATAGTCAGCTGGGGGGGGGGGTGTTGCCAAAGAGGATGAAATAATTGCCATGAGCTTTTATGGATCATGAGACTCAGTAAATCAGGAGGTGGAACATTTTAAAAAAGGAACAGAATTTTTAGAACGCTCCTCTGAATCAATTGAAGAATTTCAAGTCGATACCATCAACCATAGTATCCTTCTGCACTGGCTGGAGGGGTTGGGAGTGGGAGGCACTGTTTTAGGATGGTTCTCCTCCTACCTCTCTGGTAGGTCGCAGTTGGTGTTATCAGGGGGTCAGAGGTCGACTCTTAGGACCCTCCCTTGTGGGGTTCCTCAGGAGTCGGTCCTCTCCCCCCTGCTGTTTAATATCTACATGAAACCTCTGGATGAGATCATTTGAGGACACGGGGTTAGTTACCATCAGTATGCCGATGATACTCAGCTATACACCTCCACCCCTTGTCCACTCAGTGAAGCAGTGGAAGTAATGTACCGGTGTCTGGATGGGTGTCAACAGGCTCAGACTCAATCCAGACAAGATGGAGTGTCTGTGGGTACTGCCTCCCAAGGATACGTCCATCTGTCCGTCCATCACTCTGGGGGGGAATTATTGACCCCCTCAGAGAGGGTTCGCAACTTGGGCGTCCTCCTCGATCCACAGCTGATATTAGAACATCATCTTTCGGCTGCGGCGAGGGGGTGTTTGCCCGGGTCCACCTGGTGCACCAGTTGCGGCCCTATCTGGACAGGGAGTCTTTGCTCACAGTCACTCATGCTCTTATCAGCTCAAGGTTCGGCTACTACAATGCTTTCTACATGGGACTACCTTTGAAGAGTTACTGATGTATGCTGATGTTACTCAGCTATACATTTCCACCCCGTGTCCACTCAGTGAAGCAGTGGAAGTGATGTGTCGGTGTCTGGAGGCTGTTAGGGTCTGGATGGGTGCTAACAGACTCAAGCTCAACTCCGACAAGGGTCCACAACTAGGACATCCTCCTCGATCCACAGCTGACTTTGGACCATCATCTTTCTGGGATTTTAGGTTAGTTATCTAGTTTTAATTAATTGGATTTAGCCATTGTATTTTATTGTTTCTTATTATAAATCCATAGTAACTGAATTGAAACATGCCTGGGATAAACACATATCCATCCTAAGATAAAATACAGGAAATAGTACAAGGGCAGACTAGATGGACCAGGAGGTCTTTTTCTGCTGACAATCTTCTATGTTTCTATATGTTTTGAGCCACCCCGAGTCCGCATATAAATCCAATCAATCAATCATTCAATTAATCAATCAATAGATATAGTTTCTTTGCCTGAAGACGCCATGAAGGCATATAAATCTCCTGAATTCTAAGTCAAACTTGGAGGCCGGATATGTAATTTAATGGGAGGCGGGAAGCATTTCATATTCCATATGTTTCCTCATGAATAGCAATGAGAAGATTTGCGAGATCAATGGAAGAAAAAAAATCCATTTTATAGCAAACTGGTGCTCATTAATAGGCAGGCATTAAAGGTGTTCAGCAGGCATTGCCTGGACATAATGATATCCTATAAAGAGAGGAATTAGAAACTTCTTCCAGTTATAGGAATAATAGGAAAGCATGATATTCTTTCTACTTTCATTGGATAACTGTTTTGAGGTCAAGGTTTTGGTTATGAAGAAAATAAATAAAATTAAACGTCAGTCCTTAGCGTGCTCATTGCTATCAGGTGTAATAATTGTTTAGAAGCAGAAAACTACAGAGATCCAGACGGTTCTTTCATTTACAAGATAAATATAGCACCAAAAATATCTTAGCCCTGTGCTGAGAACAGCAAAAACATAAAAATGATTATCCCGAACTAGACGGGTTTCAGATGCCCAAAGCAGCTTAAGAAAGATTTTTTTTTTCCTATACAGTGCATTGCATCAGATTAGAGGATTATAATGTTAAAAACTGTGTTGGGGGGTTGTTTTAATGCTAACTGAATCTGTTCTGAAGCTAACATTGTCGTAACTAGATTTTTAAAATATAGCTTCAATATTTTTCCTCCCAAAGAAAAGAACCAAGACCTTCTTTGGTTTGCCGGTAAATATACAGAGAGAGACTAGACCTGAGATATGAATATGCCTGGACCACACCATCTGAAGTCATCAAGATATACAGTGGTACCTCTGCCTAAGAACGTCTCTACTTAAGAACCTTTCTAGATAAAAACCAGGTGTTCAAGATTTTTTTGCCTCTTCTTAAGAACCATTATGTATGGCTATCAATAAAATTAACTGCCTTGGAAATGGCCCTGGGTTGGGCCGAGAGGCAAATAAGGAGCTGTGATGTTCCTTCAATACACCAGGGTGATTCGACACAAAAATATGTAATCCTTCTCTGGTGCAGAGCTGAAGGGATTAGATACTGTAGTCCAGAGGATAATTCTCTGCCTTACAAGGCAAAGGTTGCAGGTTCAAGTCCCAGTGGGTATGGCTAGCTGATGAGGCCAAAATAAGCCTGAAATAGATCTATCCTAGTCTCCCTTAATTTTCAAATTCAGCAAAAAAAATATGTGACATATATATATATATGTCACATGTTGTTTCTATATATATATATATATATATATATATATATATATATTTTAAATGGTGATGTATTTCCTCAATGCCTACCCATCCTCCAAGACTATAGATGCCCAAGGTAGTGGCTGGGTAGAAGGCAATATGTTTCAGTTCATTTTCAAAATACGATATGATTTGGAGATGAAATGGATGCCCGCCCGCTAGGCAGGTGCCAGAAACATCATTATTTCGTCTCAATGTGATTAATTCTTATTGGTCTCCTGCCAGATGGTGGAAAGTGAGAACTATGCACTGCCAATCAAATGACCTGAGATGACAGAACAACTTGTGGGAAACCAGCCTTCGTCAGGCTAAGGTCCAACAACTACCCAATGTCATTTATAATTTCTATAACGTATTTCTTCCCCCCACCTCATAAACAGTCAGTTTTATTTGGATGGTTTTCAAAACCGTTCTTGTAACAAATTGTCCTTCTCCATAGAATGTTTTGCAGAAGCTAGCCCACCCAGATAGCCAAAGCAGCTAGCCAACCTGCCTCAAACCAGGATATCTGACTGCTAAATGTGATGGTGATTGAATTGTTCGATTGATTTTAATATATTGGGTTTTTAATTAATTAGATTTATTTGTACGCATCATCAAAAAAGCACAACAAAGAATGTTCTTTCTGCGCCAGCTCAGGAAGCTCAAACTGCCCAAGGAGCTGCTGATACAGTTCTACAAAGGAATCATTGAGTCTGTCATCTGCACCTCTATAACTGTCTGGTTTGGTGCTGCAACCCAACAGGATCGACACAGACTTCAGAGGAGAATCAGAACTGCAGAAAAAACAATTGCTGCCAACCTGCCTTCCATTGAGGACCCGTATACTGCACGAGTCAAAAAGAGGGTGGGAAAAATATTTACTGACCCCTCACATCCTGGACACAAATTGTTTCAATTCCTACCCTCAAAACGTCACTACAGAGCACTGCACACCAAGACAACTAGACACAAGAACAGTTTTTTTCCGAACGCCATCACTCTACTAAACAAATAATTCCCTCAACACTGTCAGACTTTCTACTAAATCTGCACTTCTATTCTACTAGTTTTTCTCATCATTCCTTTCACCCATTTCCTCCCATGTTGACTGTATGACTGTAACTTGTTGCTTATATCCTAAGATTTTTATTAATATTGCTTCTTCATTGCTTATTTGACCCCTATGACAATCGTTAAGTGTTGTACCACATGATTCTTGACAAATGTATATTTTATTTTATGTACACTGAGAGCATATGCACCAAGACAAATTCCTTGTGTGTCCAATCACAGTTGGCCAATAAAAATTCTATTCTATTCTATTCTATATTGTATCTTGTGAGCCGCCCCGAGTTCTGGGAGAAGGGTGTCATACAAATCTAATTTAATAATAATAAAAATAATAATAATAAAATAATAATAAAATAATAATAATAATAATAATAATAATAATAATAATAATAATAATAATAATAACTGTTATCTTGAAAATAACTGAAGACAAGTATGCAGAGTTTCTTAGGAAAATATTTACTGCTTTTGTAGCAAACCTACACTATTTACATTGTTTTTCTCTAGAAATTACAATACAAAATTTTATTTATTTATTTATTTATTTATTAGATTTCTATGCCACCCTTCTTGAGGCAAATCAAGGCGGCATACAAAATTAAATATAACAATATATAAGAAATATAAATATGAAAATTTACTAAAAAACATTTTAAAAGACCCCCATGTACACTCATATACATTCATACAGTCCAATCATATCTAGAATTGGCCGGAGTCAGTCCCATAACTCACGGCCCCCATGCCTGCCAGCAGAGGTAGGTTTTTAAAGCTTTAGAAAAGACCAGGAGGGAAGAGGCGGTAAATATCTCTGGAGGGAGTTTGTTCCAGAGGGCTGGACCCACCACAGAGAAGGCTCTTCCCCTAGGTCTCGCCAGTTGACATTGTCTGGCCGACGGGACCTGAAGAAGGCCGACTCAAAATGGAATAGATGATGGTATAGTCAATATTGTGTGCTAACTTTGGCACGTGAGACTGACCACTGCTCCTTAATGATATAAGGAGGATCCTATATCAACATCCTCTAGGATCATGTCCACTAAGTCAGTGATTTTCACCCTTTTTTGAGCCGTGGCACATTTTTTACATTTACAAAATCCTGGGGCACATTGAGCGGGTGGGGGGGGGGGCTAAAAAAAGTTTGAAAAAAATTTCTCTCTCTCTCTTCCTCCCTTTCACTCTATTTCACTCTTTCTCTCCCTTCCTTCCTCTTTCTTTCTCTATCTCCATCCCTCTTTCTTTTTCTTCCTTCCTCTCTTTTTTGCTCTCTTTCTCTCTCTCTCCCTCCCTACCTCCCTCTATGTCTTTCTCTCTCTCTCCTTCCCTCCCTCTCTTTCTCTCTCTCTTGCTTTCTTTCTCTCTCTTTCTCTCTTGCTTTCTTTCTTTTGTTCTCTTTCTCTCTCGCTCGCTCTTTCTCTTTTTTGCTTTCTCTCTCTCTCTTGCTTTCTTTCTCTTTCTTTCTCTCTCTCTTTCTTTCTTTCTCTCTCTGAGCTTTGCGGCACACCTGACCATGTCTCACGGCACACTAGTGTGCCGCAGCACAATGGTTGAAAAACACTGCACTAAGTAATTACTAATTAACTTGGAGGAATACAAACCTCATAGCCCTACTAGAGCCTCGGTGGCGCAGTGGTGAGAGTGTTGTTCTGCAGGCTACTTCTGCTGACTGCCGGCTGCCTGCAATTTGGTAGTTCAATTCTCACCAAGCTCAAGGTTGACTCAGCCTTCCATCCTTCTGAGGTGGGTAAAATTGAGGACCCAAATTGTTGGGGGCAAGACACTGACTCTGTAAACTGCTTGGAGAGGTTGTAAAGCACTGTAAAGTGGTATATAAGTCTAAGTACTATGGTAATTGCTACTGTTTCCTTAATATCACAGAGAATATGGCAAACAGAGTATCCAGGTATAGGAAACTGGACACAAATTCCGGTGTTGATCTGTATTCTGACATGCAGTACATTAGGTTGGATCAGATAATTATTATTATTGTTGTTGTTGTTGTTGTTGTTGTTGTTGTTATTATTATTATTATTATTATTATTATTATTATTATTATTATTATTATTATTTATTGGATTTGTATGCCGTCCCTCTCCATAGACTCGTGCCGGCTAACAACAATGATAAAAACAGCATGTGACAATCCAATAATAAAACAGCTAAAAACCCTATTTATAAAAATCAAACATATACACAAACATACCATGCATAACTTGTAATGGCCTAGGGGGAAGAGCTATCTCAACTCCCCCATGCCTGGCGGTATAAATGAGTCTTGAGTAGTTTACAAAAGACAGGGCGGGTGGGGACAATTCTAATCTCCGGGGGGAGTTGGTTCCAGAGGGCTGGGGCCGCCACAGAGAAGGCTCTTCCCATGGGGCCCACCAAATGACATTGTTTAGTTGACGGGACCCGAAGAAGGCCAACTCTGTGGGACCTTATCGGTTGCTGGGATTCGTGCGGTAGCAGGCGGTTCCAGAGGTACTCTGGTCCAATGCCATGTAAGGCTTTAAAGGTCATGACCAACACTTTGAATTGTGACCGGAAACTGATTGGCAGCCAATGCAAGCCACGGAGTGTTGAAGAAATGTGGGCAAATCTTGGAAGCCCCACGATGGCTCTCGTGGCTGCGTTCTGCACGATCTGAAGTTTCCGAACACTTTGATAAAGATAAATTTTCCTGTAAAATCGTGAAACATTCTGCAAGACAAATCAGCAAACCAATAGACCTGATTCAATGAATATCCTTGGATAAGTTGAATTAGCACCTATTTTGAAACCTAGGTAGAATATGTGGCATTGTCTTCAAAGGAAAAAAAAACCCTCATAGCATTGTAATTTGGATTATAGAAGCACAATGGGTTTAAGACTGATAAAGATCGATTGCAAGGGCTTGGAGTTATGACACCAACAAAGTTACAATGACATTAGCACAAAGAGAGAGACACAAATCCATTACAAAGATACAATCAAATATTCAAAATAGCCTCACTTTCTCATTACTTATTCATGCTAATACAAGTATATTAAGAAATCTAAACAGTGTTAGCACTCAATCTCTTCCAGACTAAATGAGTTTTTGCATTTATCAGCCACGAGTCATCAAAGGCCTAACATTGGCTTTACAAAGGTAGTAATGTGACATAACTGAGATATTTATAACAGTGTACATTGACTGAAAGATTCAGAAGAATTTATTACACTGAGTAATGCCTTTGCATTCTGCACAGCAATAAAAGAAATAACTGCAGAAGTCATTTCTTCAGATAATAAGATTTACCTTGTAATCACTTAATGTTCCAGTATATTCAATCTTTCTCCTTCCCTCTTCTCGGAGATTGGTTTCAGACAAGACGCAGGAGTCAACAAGCCAGCCTATCAGGAGATTAAAAAAACATGCAAAATGTTATTATTTATTTCACCGCAGGTTTTATTCTAGATAATTTCCTCTACAACAGAACCATGCAACCCCAATTAAAGAACCTGATCAGGATTGAATTACTTTAAGGGTATAGTTATTTATTCTTTCTTTCTTTCTTTCTTTCTTTCTTTCTTTATTTATTTATTTACTTACTTACTTATTTCTTTATTTATTTATTCCAATACACAATGAGGGTTTCAGTGGGTATATATCTATATACACGTAGTAAAATACATGATGAAGGTTATAGAGGAGATACTCATAGTAAAATATATCTAAGAAATAATAGAAAAGAAGGTATAGTAATAGAGCATATCAATGAAATAATAGAAGAAGAGATATAGGAATAGAAGAAAGGTATAGGAGATATAGGAGAGCAATAGGACAAGGGATGGAAGGCACTCTAGTGCACTTGTACTTGCCCCTTACTGACCTCTTAGGAATCTGGATAGGTCAACCGTAGATAATCTAAGGGTAAAGTGTTGGGGGTTTGGGGATGACACTATGGAGTCCGGTAATGAGTTCCATGCTTCGACAACTCGGTTACTGAAGTCATATTTTTTACAGTCAAGTTTAGAGCGGTTAATATTAAGTTTAAATCTGTTGTGTGCTCTTGTGTTGTTGTGGTTGAAGCTGAAGTAGTCGCCGACAGGCAGGACGTTGCAGCATATGATCTTGTGGGCAATACTTAGATCTTGTTTAAGGTGTCTTAGTTCTAAACTTTCTAGGCCCAGGATTGAAAGTCTAGTCTCGTAGGGTATTCTATTTCGAGTGGAGGAGTGAAGGGCTCTTCTGGTGAAGTATCTTTGGACATTTTCAAGGGTATTATCTTTAAAGTAATATCTGGGTTATCTTTAAAGTAATATCCTTACAGTTATCCCAATATACTCAATAGTTCATTTTCTAGGTTTACACACAATACTACTACAAAAGTTAACAAGGTAAGCTGTTTTTGTGATGGACTTGTATTTTTTACATCATCTTCCATGGCTGCATTTATTTTTTAGACATGCAGTTTTAAGCCTTTGTCCTTGGGAAAAAGTAACACAAAATATAAACAATTTATAGCAATAGCATTTAGACTTATATACCGCTTCACAGTGCTTTATAGCCCTCTCCGAGTGGTTTACAAAGAGTAAGCTTATTACCCCCAAACAATCTGGGTCCTCATTTTACCGACCTTGGAAGGGTGGAAGGCTAAATCATCTTTGAGCCTACTGAGATTCGATCTGCCAAACTGCTGGCAGCCGGGAATCAGCAGAAGTAGCTTGCAGTACTACACTCTAACCACTATACCACCAAGGCTCTTATTTAACAAATTTAACTATTGGCTAAAACATTAGGTTGATTTATAGGGAGATTAATTTAATTTTTCCTTTTCTTGCTTCCAAGTAAAAAAGAAACAAAACAAAACCAGAGAGGGGGGAATTATGTTAGTATTTGTGATACATAATGATTTCTAGGCCAATGACATATACATATCCCTAAAAGCTTTTTACAATTGCTTCTTGGCTAAAACATGCTTGAGTAAGGTATAATTTCTGCTTGATCCCAATGACATTTCATTTATTAACTCTGACTGATAAATCCAGTGCCTCTGAAATCAGATAAAACTTTGATAAATGGCTTCTTTGAGGGAAGATCTCAACAGCAGTTCTTGTCCATCCTTGACCACCCAAATGCAAAAAAGCATCATTTTATTAATCCATGGTTCAGAAAAGCAATGTATTTGAAAGATACCATTTCAGTAAAAGATGGAAGATATATCTTTCCAGAGGGAGGCCTGGAAGACACAAAACTACAAAAGCTAAAAAAGGTGTCCAATGTTGACAGCCAGATTTATATTCTTAGGTATAACATAATTAATGGATGCAAAACAAGGAACTCTTCTAACATCCATCAGAATTGATCTATGGTGTAGAATTTCAGGGTGATCTCATCCTATTCATAAAGCATTCAAAAGGGAGCTTTTGTTTTAAATTCCCAAATCTTACAGGTCACATGAATACCGTATTATTCAGAGTATAGATGCACCTTCCACCTAAAAAGCATTATTATTATTATTATTATTATTATTATTATTATTATTATTATTATATTATCCCAGGAGACAGCAGAATTGAGGAGAAGCAGCTAGAGAAATTAGTGAAATACGAAGATCTAAAAATCGAGCTGCAACGACTCTGGCATAAGCCAGTGAAAGTGGTCCCAGTGGTACTTGCCAAAGGATCTCAGCGGACATTTGAAAACCATCGGAATTGACAAAATCTCCATCTGTCAATTGCAAAAGGCCGCTTTACTGGGATCGGCAAACATAATTCGCCACTACATCACACAATCCTAGGTGCTTGGGAAGCGCCTGACTGGTGATGAAATACGAAATCCAGCATAGTGATCTCATTTGCTGTGTTGTACTGACATAATAATAATAATAATAATAATAATAATAATAATAATAATAATAATAAATTAAATTTGTATGCCGCCCCTCTCCGAAGACTCAGGGCAGCTTACAACATATAAAAACAGTATACATCGAGATATGATTAATTAAAATTAAGAATTACATTTTAAAAATTAAAAAAGCCCTTATGTATCTTTTATGTACACTGAGAGCATCTGCACCAAAGACAAATTTCTTGTGGGTCCAATCACACTTGGACAATAAAGAATTCCATTCCATTCTATTCTACTGTAAAAGAGACTAAAAATTTGGGTCTGTCTTATACTCTGCAAATAACCTGCAAGCTTTGGAACATAGACCAAATTTGGAAATTTTCCCAGCTCCTGCATTGCAAACTTCCCCACAGTCCTTTAATCTGCTGAACATTAACCTTCAGGAACACTATAGTATGGTTCCAATTTTTAATGCTCCAGCGATCATATTGTTACAAAAAGAATAAGGTTACCATGGTTCCAGCTGTTTAGTAAATCAGCTCTTTGTCTGGTTACAGGTAAGTTATACTGGGTAACTGGACAAAAAAAACAAGTGTGAAAGCTTCATCATAAACCCAGGATTAGTGTGGGGTGAACCAAACTTGCACAGTTCGGGTTCGTACTGAACTTTGCTGTGTTCAGCATGCCAAACCCAAACCCGTATTTTTTTTAAAAAAAATGTGTTCTGGTTTGGCATTCGTGCCAAGCACTGTGAAGCGCCGCTGCCCGGTTGTCATCTGCTGAGAAGAGGAGGAGGAGCTGGGCGCCGGTGGTGGCGGAGGAAGGCGAAAACCGGGGAGCTGTCGGCCGGGAGGGAGGCTGGGAGGGAGGCACAAAAGGAGCTGGGGAATCCCACGAAGGGATTCTGGGGGCAGAGCTTTGACGTCACGTGTACCGGCAGGTTGCTAAGCACGCCAAGGTGATCACTTCCTGGATTCCAGTGGCGGCACTAGAATAATGGAGGGAGGATGGAATCCAGGAAGTGGTCACCTTGGCATGCCCAGCTCCTTTTGCTTGCGGCGTGGCTGGGGCGTCCTTTCACATAAAAATAAAAATAAAAATAAAAAATTTTATGTGAAAGGACCTCCCTTTGCTTGCGGTGCCGCTGCGGCATCCTTTTTCATAAAAATAAAAATAAATAAAAATAAAAAACCCGTAAAAATTAAAAAAACAATGGGATTCCGGAGGCGGAGCCTTGATGTCACGGATTGTTCAGAGTTTGGGTTCGGGTTCAGCCAAACTTTGCGTGAAGTTTAAATTCAGTTACTGTGGATTTACCAACCAAGTCTGCTGGAAGTTTATTCCAAGCATCTACCACTGTTTCAGTAAATATATATATAATGCATAGCTACCAAGACAACCAACAGTCAGGAAATGGGTCCCTTTTCATATCCAGGACCTAGGCCTGATCACAGAATGTTTGTCTATAAATCCTTTGAAAGCTAGTGCCTCTTCCTAGAAGATAAAGCATCAAATGTGTAGCAGATATTCTATTTATTTATCTATCTATTTATCTATTTATCTATTTATCTATTTATCTATTTATCTATTTATCTATTTATCTATTTATCTATTTATCTATTTATCTATCTATCTATCTATCTATTTATTTATCTATCTATCTATCTATCTATCTATCTATTTATTTATTTATTTATTTTGTCCAATACACAATACATATTGAAGAGAATAGACATGTAGTATCATATATAAAGAAAAGGATAGAAGAAAAATTATAAAAATAGGGGAGAAGATATATGAAAGGAAGAAAAGAGTATAGAGCCGGGGTGGCGCAGGAGGTAGAGTGATGTACTGCAGGCCACTGAAGCTGGCTGTAGATCTGAAGGTCAGCGGTTCAAATCTCATCACCGACTCAAGGTTGACTCAGCCTTCCATCCTTCCGAGGTGGGTAAAATGAGGACCCGGATTGTGGGGGCAATAGCCTAGCTCTGGTAAAAAAGTGCTATTGCTAACATGTTGTAAGCTGCCCTGAGTCTAAGGAGAAGGGCGGCATAAAAATCAAATAAATGAATGAATGAATGAATGAATGAATGAATGAATGAATGAATGAATGAATGAATGAATGATATATGAGATATGAGATAAGGAGAGACAATTGGACAGGGGACGAAAGGCACACTAGTGCACTTATGTACGCCCCTTACTGACCTCTTAGGAACAACTCGGTTGCTAAAGTCATATTTTTTACAGTCAAGTTTGGAGCGATTAATATTAAGTTTGAATCTGTTGCGTGCTCTTTTGTTGTTGCGGTTGAAGCTGAAGTAGTCATTGACAGGCAGGATGTTGCAGCATATGGATCTTGTGGGCAATACTGAAATCGTGTTTTAGGCGACACAGAATAACATCATATTCTCTGATGTTACACACACACACTCACAAACACACTATGGTTTTTTTCTTATCAAGCATGCATGATTCAGTAAGAACAAATGATTAATCCTGCTCCAGACCTTTGGTTATAGAAGAGAAACTGCTACCAAATGTTTTATACCTAAAACAATTTAGGAATAACTCACCCTGGAACACAGGATATTTTGCGTTGAGTAAGCATGCACGGTTTCTGAGAACAAATCTTTTATTTTCTTTTTTTTTCGTAATTCACTTTTCTTAAACACAACAAGAAACAGAAGCTGGATATATTGCTGAGAGAAAGGGAGACATTTCAATACTTCAAAATCCAGTATTGCATCTGTTCATTATATTGTTGGAGGAATCTGATTCAGTGTCAGGCTTCGAAAGCTCAGATATGTTTATTTCTTTCTTCAGAAAATATGAATTGCAACATATTTATAAGAGGTGGGAGAAAATAACTAGGAAGCAATTGCCTATAGAAAGTATAAGGAGTAAACTTTTAATGGGTTTGCTTCCAAACAATTTAATAGCTAAGTGATCTATGGTTTACTTTAACCCACATTCTCATTAAAACTCAAGTAAATATCTCTGGATACAGACATATTCCATGCCATTCTCTTTATTACTTAATTTTCCAGGTATCCCGGCATGATCTGAATAAATTATGCTGACAATACAAGACTATAAATGATAAATCAACAACACAATTTTAGTGATATATAGCATGAAATGTAAATAATAACCACAGCCGCTAATTGGCTTTGTACCTGGCAACAAATCAGTAAGTGAGCTATTTCCACTAGTTGTGTAACACCCCAATCATTAAGCATTTCTGGCTGGTAAGCTCTTTCGGTAGCTTTTGCTAGTAGGGATGAAACCACCATATGAAAATTAGCTTTGGAGAGTGGGGAAAATATATATATAGCAGGAAGAAGGAGTTAACCTGGTTTTTTGATGATAGCAAGGCATGGTGGACTTTAGAATTTGAGATTTTGCCATTTTCAGTGGGTAACTTACATTGTGCAAGAGCTAAAATGATCCCATCCTTTTTTTAAAAAAGTATCTACAAAGAATATTCATTCTATCGTGTATTAATTTTGGGCCTAAAAAGTATAATTTCCTTATAAGTAAAGAGTTCATGGGATGCAATTGGTTTAGATCCAATGCCTCTTTTTAAATTTTTGCACGTGCAAAAGTATGCACAAACCAGCATTGTGTTTGAAATTTAAAAATCTCACTGTGGACTGAGCCCGAGAGGGGGATCAAACACATTATCAGTCTTGAATCCCTTTGTGTCCACAAGAGATCTAAGTCCAGTCCATCTTGAATCCAATTGGCTCTTATCAATTTGGTTGGCGCATTAATAGTTCAGATTCTTGTGGAAAGCTTAAGTTTGCAATAAACTCTTATATACGTTTGTACTGCCTAGGCCTTCTGATTTACCTGGTGTTTGACACTCACACTTTCAAATTTTGCAGTGTAGGTATCAAGTAGCAAAACATAGGTATAAATGCAAAGAAGTAGAAGACCAAAATTCTGAAAAAGAGATGAGAAGTTCAAAGAGGCGGGGAAAGCAATGTACGGATATGGAAGAAACTAAGGTATTCACAAGAATAGAAAGGTATGAAAAAATATCACAACAGCTGCCAGTATCGCATATATGCAATGCTAGAGGAACCCTAACATACCCATCAAAAGCCTTGATTATAATCAAGAAGACTTTTGATTGTCAGAAATGGACAAATTAACCATAGAATTTAAAGGACAAAAATACTCAGACTACTACGAAACATGGGAAACATGGATCAATGATGAAAAATTGAAGAGAGAAATGTTAGGTTAGATTAGATTAGATTAGATTAGATTAGAAATCTTTAATGGCCAAGTGTGACTGGATACACAAGGAATTTGTCTTTGGTGCAGATGCTCTCAGTGTACATTAAAAAAAAGATACATTTGTCAAAAATCATGATTGTGATAGGGTACAAATAAGCAATCAGAAACAATCAATATTAATATAAACCATAAGGACACAATAATAATAATTAATAATTTAATAATAATCATTTATTAGATTTGTATGCCGCCCCTCTCCGAAGAATCGGGGCAGCTCACAACAATAATAATAACAGTATACAATGCAACAAATCTAATATTAAAAATTATCTAAAACCCATCATTTAAAAATCATACAACACAAGCATACCATACATGTCTCAATTCCCCCATGCCTTGAGCAATTTACAAAAGGCAAGGAAGGTGGGGGCAGTTCTGATCTCTGGGGGGGAGTTGGTTCTAGAGGGCCGGGGCCACCACAGAGAAGGCTCCTCCCCTGGGGACTGCCAGATGACATTGTTTAGTCGATGGGACCTGGAGAAGGCCAACTCTGTGGGACCTTATTGGGTGCTGGGATTCATGCGGCAACAAGCAACAAGTTATAGTCATACAATCATTAGTTGGAGGAAATGAGTGATGGGAACGATGAGAAGATTAATAGTAGTGCAGCCTTAGTAAATAGTTTGACAGTGGTGAGGGAATTATTTATTTAGCAGAGTGAGGGCGTGCGGGGGAAAATAATCTTGTGTTTAGTTGTTCTAGTGTACAGTGCTCTATAGCATCGTTTTGATGAAGACATAGAATCAGAAAGTATTGTAAAATGATGTAGAAATTGTAGAAATATAACAATAATGTACATAAAAGATTGTAGATCTGATTAAAGAAGTGTTATGATATGTAAAATGTGAAAAATTAAGAAAACATATTTTTTTAAAAGGTATGTAAAGCTATAATGAACTGGAACTACAAAGCTGGCTGAGGAATGCTGGGAGTTGAAGTCCACAAGTCTTAAAGTTGTCAAGGTTGGAGACCCCCTGCTCTAAACCAGTGTTTCCCAAACCTTGACAACTTGAAGGTATCTGGACTTCAACTCCCAGAATTCCCCAGCCAGCATTTGCTGGCTGGGGAATTCTGGGAGTTGAAGTCCAAATATCTTCAAGCTGCCAAGGTTGGGAAACAATTCTCTAAACTATAAGGCTCTGGAAGATTCTTGGAGCGATCTCCATGCAGACCTCTTCAATAATCATTACTATAAGGAGCAAAAATGTCCCCAAGGAAGAAAGCTACTTCTTTCATTTATTTCAAGCCTTTTGGTGTGCAATTTTTTTTTCCACACTGTCTACGAAACGTATTGCAATGGAAATGTCATCAGACAATTGCATTCCAGTTTGTGCATGCAATTTGGAGAGAGAAAACTAAATCATATTTTCAAATGAATTGAAGGAATCTTCCGCTGCCTGCTCCATTTATTTGAATCTAATCCTTCAACCACACAACCATCCTTAACAAATTCTAGAAGAGGAGAGGGTTTTTTTAGGTATTAATCAGCCACAGTTCCATTGAAAATTCAGTTTGCAGCACCTCTGAAGTCCATAAAATATTCAGGTCCATATATCCTCTATCCTTTTAAACTAACTAATGCTTTAATTCATTACTAGCATGTGTCAAAACATCTTTCTTTTTCCCGTTGGCAGATGATAGCAGTAAATAAAATAGCCTTGATGAATGGCAGAAAACTGTTAATTATGTTTTGTTTGCTGTATTGTTTGCGGATTACTTGCCTGGTTAAAAATTAATTTTATGATGTTATTTAAAACAATACATGTGACATTTTGGATGTCCTAGAGAAGGATGCTTGGTAATAACAAATAGGTAGACATGTCAAAGAAAATTTGCTAGCTCAAGCAGCTTAAATGGAGAGAAAAAAGAAACTAACTATAAATTATAGGAAGTAAAAACGACTTTATTTTCTTTCTTTTTTTAAAAAAAAAGCTAATCCCACCTCCAGTCTATCTTTTGTTTTTATTCATTGATGAATTCTGGATAGGCAGGAGGAAATAATAAAAAATTGATGATTACATGCCCATTTTTGACAACCTTAAATATTTCAGAGACTAAGAAAAATATCAGTCTAGTCTGAAATTGCATTCAGGGGTGGGGGGGATATGCCACCAATGAAGCTCCACAGAATTTTGCCACGATATATTTTTTAAATGAAGGAATAGAAATTATGGAAAGATTATTACATTGCCACATAAAACTTTGTTGTTTCTTTTATGGTAAAATTTAGTCGTTATTTTTCAATGCTCCAATAACCTAATTATCTTTCCAAACTTAAATTAAAGACCAGGTCATTTATTGGCTTGAGATGTCAAGAAAAATTAAGTTGTGAGCGCTTCATCGCTGGAGATTTTTAAGAAGATACTGGACCACCACTTGTCTGGAACGGCATAGGGTCACGATGGCGAACCTATGGCACATGTGCCCAAAGTGGTACACAGAGGCATGTTGCCAGGTATATATGGTGTTGCCCGCTGCTCTTCCACATTTCTGGCAGATCCTAGAATGGAATGGAATAATGATGATGATGATGATGATGATGATGATGATGATGATGATGATGTCTGGTGTGTTATGTTTCAAAATTTGGTCAGTCGGAAGTCCCACAGTAGTTTTGCTTGCTCATTTAATAATAATAATAATAATAATAATAATAATAATAATAATAATAATAATAATAGAGTGACCGAATTCTGAAGCATAACACACCAGACATTGTGATCATGGAGAAAAAGAAAGTATGGATCATCGACATCGCAATCCCAGGAGACAGCAGAATTGAGGAGAAGCAGCTAGAGAAATGAGTGAAATACGAAGATCTAAAAATCGAGCTGCAACGACTCTGGCATAAGCCAGTGAAAGTGGTCCCAGTGGTACTTGGCACGCTGGGCGCAGTGCCAAAGGATCTCAGTGGACATTTGAAAACCATTGGAATTGACAAAATCTCCATCTGTCAATTGCAAAAGGCCACTTTACTGGGATCGGCAAACATAATTCGCCGCTACATCACGCAGTCCTAGGTGCTTGGGAAGCGCCAGACTGGTGATGAAATATGAAATCCAGCATAGTGATCTCGTTTGCTGTGTTGTACTGAGATAATAATAATAATAATAATAATAATAATAATAATAATAATAATAATAATAATAATTTATTAGATTTGTATGCCGCCCCCCTCCGAAGACTCGGGGTGGCTCACAACAATAACAATGTAGTACAAATCCAATAATTAAAACTAAAGCTAAAAACCCATTATCATTTAAAAACAGTCCATACTACCCAGACATAACCACATATAAATCTTACTAGCCAAAAGGGGATACATTAATTACCCCATGCCTGGTGACATATATAGGTTTTCAGAGTCTTGCGGAAGGAGAGGAGGGTGGGGGCAGTTCCAATCTCTGGAGGGAGTTGATTCCAGAGGGCTGGGGCCACCACAGAGAAGGCTCTTCCCCTGGGTCCTGCCAGATGACATTGTTTAGTCGACAGGACCTGGAGAAGGCCAACTCTGTGGGACCTAATCGGCCGCTAGGAATGAAATGGAATAGAGTAGAGTAGAGTAGAGTAGAGTAGAGTAGAGTAGAGTAGAATAGAATAGGAAATATGGAACTGAACAGAACATACATTCTAAATATTATTGTAAGTCGAGGACTAACTGTATAGGAGAATTTGTATTCCTATTGCTGGAAACATAATATACTGCTCAAAAAAATAAAGGGAACCCTCAAATAAGACTTTCTAGATCTGAATGAATGAAATATTATCATTGAATGCTTTGTTCTGTACAAAGTAGAATGTGCACAACAGCATGTGAAATTGATTGTCCATCAGTGTTGCTTCCTAAGTGGACAGTTTGATTTCACAGAAGTTTGATTTACTTGGAGTTATATTGTGTTGTTTATGTGTTCCCTTTATTTTTTTCAAACAGTGTAGTTCCTTGAATCGTGAGAAAACTCCTCACAAATTCCAAATGGAACTAGACTAAAATAAACAAAAACCTTCGTGCCAAAAGGATATGACCTCAGCAATATTTCATGTGATTAAGCAACGCAGGTAAAGAACAGGTTTAATGGATTCAGTTTAATAAATTGATAAATGCGAACTCTGGACTGAAATTTGTGCCAACATGAAAGATGAAGCAAACAAAAATATCCCGAGATGCAAAAAAAAAAAAAGATAAAGAAAGTGAATTTGCAGATTCACTGAAAAGAGCAGAAGAAAAGCAAAAAGTAAACATTAAAAGGGAATGAATTTTCTCCCAAAAATCACAGTTGCAGAACAGCAAGGATTTATATGTCCACTAACAATGCAAAGAAATTAAGGACAGAAATTAAAATTTTGTTTGTATGCATCTATGTATGTATGTATGTAAAATATTTTTTGCTGATAATTAAAACGAAGGGAGACTATTTCATTACTCTCTGGTGATGTTATTAAATCACAGTGGCTTGGCCCTTAGATGATGATGGAGGAGGAGGAGGAGGTGGAGGAGGAGAAGGAGAAGAAGAAGAAGAAGAAGAAGAAGAAGAAGAAGAAGAAGAAGAAAGAAAGAAAGAAAGAAAGAAAGAAAGAAAGAAAGAAAGAAAGAAAGAAAGAAAGAAAGGATTCCTTAATATTACTCAGAAATGTTTTTTGGATTGCATTCTTGAGTCACCAGATAAACCACCTGATCATGTCTTTTCATTTTACGTCTGTTTGACACATTTTCCATTAATTTGACACTTCCAAACTGTTTCTCCTTTAACAGCCCCAGCAACATCTGTTCGGATAGTTGCAAGTACTTTATATAATCTTTTCTTTCTTTTCTCCTTTCCTTTCCTTTCTCCTCCTTTTTTCTTTTCGCATCCAAATGTTTTTAAACCAAGCATATTGGCAAAGTCATCAAAGAATGAAGCCAGAAAGATAGCAATCCATCAAAGTTTTAGAGAAAAGCCTTGTGCTGTAAATAAGTGGAACAGCTGGAAAAGAGTAAATGCTGGAAAGTAGCAATGAAGATATTGCCTGTCTCCCCCATCAGACAGATATTCTAACTGTTAGCGCTGGTCCAGATCCAAATAGATACTTAGCCCGATGCAAAAAAAAAACAAAACCTACCACAAGTCCTGTTGAATGGGTTTCAAAATACAGGAGGCAGGGAAAGTCTGGCCATTAGCTTACACGGTAGAATAAAAATCAGAGTTTTCTTCTTTATTATTTCATTGCATTTTTCTCTGTATCATTATGGAGTTTAATATATGCTGGTGCAATAAAAGCCCTGATTGAACTTTTAAAAGATAGATTCATAGACAGATGATAGCTAGATAGCTAGATAGCTAGATAGGTAGGTACCAGTAGGTAGGTACCAGTAGGTAGATAGATGATAGATAGATAGATAGATAGATAGATAGATAGATAGATAGATAGATAGGTAGGTAGGTAGATACCAGTAGGTAGATAGGTAGATAGGTAGGTAGATAGATGATAGATAGGTAGGTAGGTATGTAGGTAGGTAGATACCAGTAGGTAGATAGGTAGGTAGATAGATGACAGATAGATAGATAGATAGATAGATAGATAGATAGATAGATAGATAGATAGATAGATAGATAGATAGATAGATAGATAGATAGATAGATAGATGATAGATGGGTAGGTGGGTAGGTGGGTAGGTGGGTAGGTACCAGTAGGTAGGTAGGTAGGTAGGTAGGTAGATGATAAGTAGTTAGGTAGGTAGGTAGGTAGGAAGGTAGATGATAGGTAGATAGATGATAGATAGATAGATAGATAGATAGATAGATAGATAGATAGATAGATAGATAGATAGATAGATAGATAGACAGACGATAGGTAGATACATGATAGGTAGATAGATGATAGAGAGAGAGAGACAGACAGACAGACAGACAGACAGACGATAGAGAGACAGACAGATGAAGGCAGGAGTGAGGGAGAGAGAGAGAGGGAGGGAGGGGGGAGGAGAGAGAGACAGACAGACAGACGATAGAGAGACAGACAGACGAGTGAGGGAGAGAGAGAGAGGGAGGGAGGGGGGACGAGAGAGAGAGAGATCCTTGACAATGAGAGCTGGCTGAAGCCATTTCAGTTAAGACAAGGAAACCAGGCAGCCTTCTTGCCAGCATTTGCTAATCCTCTCCAGTATGGTTTGCTGCTAATTTGTCATGGCACATATTTGCCTTATGTCTAATTAGCATCAAATTGCAAACTGCTATTTGCTAACAATTTGTTACATCAATCTGCTTGAAAATCTATAGTGCAGCATTGGATTGCAGCTTATTCTGTCGATCAAACTTCCAATTCACACCATACGCAAAAATAATATCCTCCCCTCGCCAAGAGAGAGAAAGCCTGCAATATTTTATTACACAACTAGAGAACAAGTTAAACAGGAAAACATGCTCTTCGCCACTCGTGCAATTGCGTGCTGTGCTCTACCTGCGCAACATGAGAACAAGATTTTCCATCATTTATCCATAAGTGAATCTTCTTTCATGTAGAGCATTTAGCAGAAAGAAAGGGCTGTTGTTAGACTCTTGCAAACGTGGGGGAAGTACCAGGACATCTACTTTCAAGCTTGGAATTTAACTCACAAACAATGAACATCTGTTGAACAAAAATAAAATGACTTCAAATGTATTTATCAACTCAGTTTCTAGATGATGTTCAAGTCAAGGATTCTAAAGAGACACATAAAACTGTAGCATCCTCGCATCCTAGACATAAACTATTTCAACTCCTATTCTCAAAACATCACTACAGAGCACTGCACACCAAGACAACTGGACACAAAAACAGTTTTTTCCTAAACACCATCACCCTGCTAAACAAATAATCCCCTCAACACTGTCAAACTATTTACTAAGACTGCACTACTATTACTGTTCTGTTGGGCTCTCTGGTAGACTCCTCCCAAAAATTCACAGGTACAAATTTCAGACACACACACATTTGAAAATTCAAAACAATGTTCTTTATAATGAAAATTCACTTAAATTAAGCCCTATTTTGGTATAGCAAAGAGCAGTCGTCTCCAAACAAACAGGTAATTTGTACAAGTCCTTTATCAGTTCTGTGATACTTAGCTTGCAGCTGTGAGGTAGTTTCAAAGCGGGGAAAAATCAGCACACAAAAGGTCAAACTCAGTAAAGCAGGCACGAAACACAATGATCAGATAATCCTCCACAATGGCCAAACCCACAGGCTGCTATTTATAGGACCCTCACTAATTACCACAGCCCCACCCAACCACAGGTGGCCTCATTTTCTTTCATAATAATCTCTCAGTTGTTGCTGCCTATGCATCGCTCTCCGCATGCGTGGCTGTATCATTAACTCTTGTTCTGAATCCAAGGAGGAGATAGATAATTGATCTCCTTCTGAGCTGTCTGCCCCACTCTCCTCCTCCCTGTCACTCATGTCTTCTTGGTCAGAGGAGACTTCATCATCAGATTCCACAGGGGGGGAGCAAAACAGGCCTGCAGTATGTGGATATCTCCCCCACATCCACAGTCCTTGGGGCAGGAGCTGGGCCAGAGCTAACCACAACAATTACTACTAGTTTTTTCTCATTATTCCTATCATCCATTTCCTCCCACTTATGACTGTAACTTGTTGCTTGTATCCTTAAAATGTATATTTATATTGATTGTTTCCTCATTGCTTATTTGACCCCTATGATAATCACTAAGTGTTATACCTCAATATTCTTGACAAACGTATCTTTTCTTTTCTTTAAAAAATAATCTCTGTTGAATATATATTTTAAAAAACATAGAAGAAGAAAGAAATCAAACAGAACAAAACAGAAAAACAATAACAATACAAACAAAACAATAAAGGAAAAATAATACAATTTCCATAGTGTAATGTAAATGGCAAATATAAAAAGAGTACTAAGGAAACAATTTAAAGCGTTTTCACTACATAGAATTTGTTCATAGTAATTTAGTCAACATATAAGTAAATGTATAAAATATATTATTATTTGTGTTTTCATAATACAATTTCCGTTTTCTCTGTGAGTGAATCCTATGTAATCAGTAATCATGCTAATCTCCTTGAGTTTTTAATTACCATCTAAACCTTCCACATATATAACAAATTTGTCAACCCTATTTGTTGACAGCTATATTGCGATCTTTTCTTTTATGTACACCGAGAGCATCAGCACCAAAGACAAATTCCTTGTGTGTCCAATCATACTTGGCCAATAAAGAATTCTATTGCATCTATTCTATTGAGAAGGAATAGTTGGAGAAGAGGAAGAGCCTTCTCTGTGGTGGCCCCGACTCTCTGGAACCAGCTCCCGCCAGAGATTAGAACTGCCCCTACCCTCCTGGCCTTTCGTAAACTCCTCAAAACCCACCTTTGTCATCAGGCATGGGGGAATTGAGAAATCTCCCCCGGGCCTATATAATTTATGTATGGTATGTTTGTAGGTATGTCTGCTTAAAAATGGGGTTTTCTTAACTACTTTAAATTTTAAATTGTAAATTATTAGATTTGTTATGAATTGTTTTATTATGTTGTGAGCTGCCCCAAGTCTACGGAAAGGGGCGGCATACAAATCTAATAGATAGATAGATAGATAGATAGATAGATAGATAGATAGATAGATAGATAGATAGATAGATAGATAGATAGATAGATAGATGATAGATAGATAGATAGATAGATAGATGATAGATAGATAGATAGATAGATAGATAGATAGATAGATAGATAGATAGATAGATAGATAGATAGATAGATAGATAAAGTAAACTTAGGAGGAAGAGTGGAGAAACTTGCCATCACATTCTACATCAATTTTTCCATTTTCTGCTATATAAAGCTAATTCAATTTCATTTAATTCCGGTACTATAGGGAAACTATTTTTTTTTAACAACACCCTAAATAGCTGAAAAGCTTTTCTCTAATGTCAAGAAATTTCAACATGGGGAGGACATTCCACCAATCACTACTGAGAAATTCCTTTCCCTTAATTGATATCATCTACCAGTAGTAAAAAGAAGTCCAGGAGAAAGACATTCTCATAAAATCTTCAAAGGAAAGGCTGAAGAAGAATTATTTTTTCCAGATAAAGCATGTTGTGAGTTATTTATGGGCATAAAAGTAAACCGGGGCTTTGATTTAGCTTCTATATAGTCAATGAAAATATTTCAAAGTTGCTAGTCCTGCTAGTTAAAATTCTTGCCAGGCACAGGAAGTCAGGAACCAGGACAGCGTTCAAAAGCACTACAAGTTTATTTTGTGATCACTGCACACAAGAATTTGAACTACTAATGGCCAGAATTGGCACCGGATAAGAGTCAACAGACTTTTGGGGGAATGATGAGGGTTGGATTTAGATGTCTTATAGGTGCATAGAGATGCCAAACTAATGATGCATTTGACCCCACCCTCAGGCTGAGCCTAGTTGTCTCCTCCAAATTCTGGTGGATCATATTTTATGCTAAGTTATGTTTCTCAGCAACCTCCAAAGGCAGCCTATACATAATGCATTGCAAAAAATCTGAGAGGTTATCAAAGCATGAATTACTCAAATTAAATATGCAGTGAAGGTTTAATTTCCATCTCTGTAATCAGTGGAAACCCTTAGCGTGCCATCCTATCCCAAGTCACTCAAAAGTTCGCACGCTTCAATGGGGTTTGCTTGCAAATATATTTCAGACAGAAGATTGATTTCTATTGGGATAAGGCAGGGATGGGCAATCTGCACCAGGTGTGGGTTCCAGTTTTCTCCCCTGCCAGTTTGCTCAGGGTTCTGCGCATATGCAGAAGCAAAAAACAATATGAGGAACAGTTAAAGGATCTAGGGAAGTTTAGTCTCCAAAGGAGAAGACTGAGAGGAGACTTGATAATGGTCTACAAATATCTGAAGGGCTGCCACACAATGAAACTGCAAGGGAGTAGATTTAGATTAGATGTCAGGAAAAAAAACTTTCTAAGGATAAGGGTGATAAACCGGTGGAACAGTTTGCCACAGGAGGTGGTGAGCTCGCCTTCACTGGAGGTCTTCAAACAGAGACTGGACAGTCATCTTTCTGGGATGGTTTAGTGAATCCTGCATTGAGCAGGGGGTTGGGCCCGATGACCCTGGAGGTCCCTTACGATTCTATGATTCTATGATTCCTTGATTCCTTGATTCCATGATTCCATGATTCCATGATTCTATGATTCTATGACTCTATGATTCTATGACTCCATGATTCCATGATTCCATGATTCCATGATTCCATGATTCTATGACTCTATGATTCTATGATTCTGATTTTATGATTCTGTGATTTATGATTCTATGACTCTATGACTCTATGACTCTATGACTCTATGACTCTATGACTCTATGACTCTATGACTCTATGACTCTTTGACTCTATGACTCTATGACTCTATCACTCTATCACTCTATCACTCTATCACTCTATCACTCTATCACTCTATCACTCTATCACTCTATGACTATGATAGTGGCATCAATGGCCACTTGGGGGCGTAGCCGGCCTGAGTCGCTGCCAGTTCCAGTGACTCAGGCCGCCAAGTTATTACCGGTTATAGAACTGGTCCAAACCAGAAGGAACTCACCTCTGATCTGTACCAGTGGTGGGCAGCCTCTTACCTCGCTACCTGGATGGTCCTCGGCAACCAGTATGGCGTGCATTCTCCCAACATGCCCAGCGCAAGATTGCAAGTCAAATCTTATGAGATTTCAGCTATTTTCACCAATATTTTTGCTTCCAGGCATGCAAAGAAGCAAAAAAAACCCATCAAAAATCAACAAAATCTCCCAAGGACAAGTGAGATTGTGGCTATTTTCACCAGTTTTTTTATTCCACGCATGCGCAGAAACAAAAAACTGGCAATTTTTGCCGGAAATCTGTCGGTTGTGCCATTCCCAGGCCATTTCTACAATCTGGATGGTGTCTCCCCCCCTACATGGAGCCCATGACTGATCTGTACCCTTCCAGATCTTACTTTTACCAATTCTCAGCAATGGTGTGAGATGCTTAGGAACTGTATCTTAGAAACTTTTGAAATACCACCAATTGCCCATTTTTGGAATAAGGAATGAGAGATGCCCCTGTCATAGTGTATATCCCAGCTGGACCAAAAGAAAAAAAAATTCCCTTTAACTTTCCCCAAGCATAACATCTAAATGAGAAAAAACACAAAGTACTTAAGAGTACTCAGGGCTGACATAATTAAATCTATCACATCTAGGTCAGCTGAGGATGCACTGTTTAAGTACCCATGATTTATTCAAAACTTTTCAACAATAATAATTCCATCGACAGCTTCCTTACTCTTAATGCTTCTCATAAAATATTTGATCTACTAAATCTTTCGGCACCTGTTTTATTCAGATACCAGAAGAGGGCAGGGAAGGCAAAGACCCAGCAACAAATTCTTGGAAAAAGCCAAAACCAAGCAGGCATTTAAAAAAAAATGAATGGAGATGCTGTGTCAGCCAAGCTGCATATGGATTATGAAAAATATTATTTTCAGCAATATTTGGTAAGTCTAAGCAAAAAACAACAACTAGGAAATGGAGCAAAATATCAGAGGATCCAGAAAAACAAACATTAAAAAGCTCGTTTGAAAAGGACCAAACATAGACACTTCCAGAAAATAAAGGCGAATATTTGTAAGTCATCGTTGAAATGAGAGGTCCTTGGTTCTCTCTCAGCTTGCGTGGTTTCTTGCAGAGGTTTCATTACCCAAACTAGGTAATGTTCTGTCGGGCTCTCTGGTAGACTCCTCCCGAAAATTCACAGGTACAAATTTCAGACACACACACGTTTGAAAATTCAAAACTATGTTCTTTATAATGAAAATTCACTTAAACCAAGCCCTCTTTTGGTATAGCAAAGAGCACTGGTCTCCAAACAAACTGGTAATTTGTACAAGTCCCTTATCAGTTCTGTGATACTTAGCTTGCAGCTGTCAGGCAATTCACAGTCCTTCTTCTTTCACAAAGTGAAACACACTTTGCTCTGGTTTAGTTTCAAAGCGGGGAAAAATCAGCACACAAAAGGTCAAAGTCAGTAAAGCAGTCACGAAACACAAGGATCAGATAATCCTCCACAATGGCCAAACCCACAGGCTGCTCTTTATAGCAGCCTCACTAATCACCACAGCCCCACCCAACCACAGGTGGCCTCATTTTCTTTGGTAATAATCTCTCAGTTGTTGTTGCCTATGCATCACTCTCCGCATGCGTGGCTGTATCATTAACTCTTGTTCTGAATCCAAGGAGGAGATAGATAATTGATCTCCTTCTGAGCTGTCTGCCCCACTCTCCTCCTCCCTGTCACTCATGTCTTCTTGGTCAGAGGAGCCTTCATCAGCAGATTCCACCGGAGGGGCAAAACAGGCCTGCAGCATGTGGATGTCTCCCCCACATCCACAGTCCTTGGGGCAGGAGCTGGGCCAGAGCTAACCACAACAGGTAACATCATCGATGCTAGTACCAGTGCTGGGACTAACACAGATGATGTTAGATAGCTGGGTCCTGAAATGCCTGCAAAAAACCCCAACCAAATACAGAAAGCATCGAAGACCCCACAATTTCAGAGACAAAACCCGTTCTCTTTTTTTTGGAGAAAGGTTTGACAATAAGAGATAAACACAGGTCTAAACCAAGCTTCATTCCCAGGAGAGTAGTACGGCTATAAAATACTAAATAGGCTTATATCCTGGTGTAATATAGTTGCTGATACATGTTTCTTTACCAGCTTAATACAAGACGAAACCATTGAAGTTCTCCCAGGGGTATAATAGAGCGCACTAGACATAGGGCTCTTTAAAAACCAAAAGCAGTCTCTCTCTGCTCCGTAATCTGCATCTACTACCCCATAAACAAAACATTTCCAGGAGGACACAGTGCCCTTGCAATGGTGGTCGAGCGACATGAAGTCAAATGCATACATAGAAACATAGAAGATTGACGGCAGAAAAAGACCTCATGGTCCACCTAGTCTGCCCTTATACTATTTCCTGTATTTTATCTAAGGATGGATATATGTTTATCCCAGGCATGTTTAAAATTCAGTTACTGTGGATTTACCAACCAGTAGTAGATCCTTGGAACAAACTTCCAGCAGACGTTGTTGGTAAATCCACAGTAACTGAATTTAAACATTGCTGGGATAAAAATATATCCATCCTAAGATAAAATACAGAAAATAGTATAAGGGCAGACTAGATGGACCATGAGGTCTTTTTCTTCCGTCAGTCTTCTGTGTTTCTATGTTTCTATGCTGGAAGTTTGTTCCAAGTTTGTTCTACTTTCCCTTCTGTCCTCCAGACTATACAGATTGAGTTCATGAAGTCTTTCCTGATATGGTTTATGCTGAAGACCTTCCACCATTTTTGTAGCCCGTCTTTGGACCCCTTCAATTTTATCCATATCTTTTTGTAGGTGAGGTCTCCAGAACTACCCAAAGATAAATCTATTTGTCTGTGTGGGATTTTACAGGCATGGATGAGATGGAGGGTGACTTTCGCAATCTAAACAATGGAGAGATAGCCTTGAAGATTAGATTAGATTTATTGCATTTATATGCCGCCCCTCTCCGCAAACTGATAGGAATGGTGGAGGGAGGGAGGATTTGTTTAGAGTTCAATTCTGACTGACTCCAGGTTGACTCAGCCTTCCATCCTTCCAAGGTGGGTAAAATGAAGACCCAGATTTTGGGGGGCAGGATGCTGACTCTGTATAACCGCTTAGAGAGGGGCTGCAATTTTAGATAAAGTGGTATATAAGCCTAAGCACTATTGCTATTGTTATCCTGTTGACTTCTCTTGCAGAATCTGAGCATTGGGTTTAGTACCTGCCTGTGATTTGGGGTGCTATTACTTCTCTAGGCCGTTCGTTTCCAGGGGGCCCAGGAACATCAATCAGGGGATCGACGGATGTTCAGAAGTTGGCTCTGTTTTCCCAGCGTTTTCACAGGAGTCCAAAACCCAACAAAGCGGATCCGCACAGATGCTGCCCAGGGAGCAGGCAACTCGTGTCTGTGACCACTGTATGCAAACCTTGGCATTAGTCACCGCGGGGCCGCCTCTGACAGGCCTGAAGTGAGGGAGATTAATGCGAGGCAGGGGTACTTTATTATTGTCATTCCGTTCTTTTCACACTCTGCCTCTGACTTTCAATTTTGCTCCAGAATTAATTGTCTGCTCCTTACCAGTATGACGGATGTAGAAGGATACAAGCAGGAGAGGCACCTGGCTTTGGCCTTGACAACCCGAACCCGACACAGGAAGATGTATGGTGGGGTGGTTGCATTTGTGAACAGACAGGCATCTTTCCAAGGAGTTGGTCCCTGGTTCCCCCTCTGCTAACATCACGTTGGGTTGAAGTTTCCATTCCTAAAGAGCCTGTACATTTCCCCACCACCACCGAATACAAACATTCTCTCTCTCCCCTCCCCATATCCATCCATCCATCCATCTATCTATCATCTATCATCTATCATCTATCAATCTATCTATCTATCTATCTCTATCTATCTCTCTTTCCATCACTCCTCCCTCTCTCCCTCCCTCTCTCTCTCCCTATCCCAATATCCATTCATCTCTCTCCCCCTCTTTCCATCTCTCCCCACCTCCCTCCCTCCCCCCACTCTCTCTATATATACACAGAGAGAGAGAGAGATCCTTTTCATCTATATCTATCTGTCTGTCTGTCTGTCTGTCTGTCTGTCTGCCTATCGTCTATCGTCTATCGTCTATCGTCTATCGTCTATCGTCTATCGTCTATCGTCTATCGTCTATCGTCTATCATCTATCGTCTATGTCTATCATCTATCATCTATGTCTATCATCTATCAATCTACTATCTCCATCTATATATCTACTATCTATCTATCTACCTACTATCTCCATCCATCTATCCATCCATCCTTCATCTATCCATCCATATCTCTCTGTCTCTATCCCTTTCCATATTTCTAGCCATCCATCTATTTATCTATCTAAGCATCCACGCATCCATCCATCCATCGACAACTATCTACATCTACCTCTCTTTCCATCTCTCCCCTCCTCTCTCCCTCCCTCCCTCCCCCCTCTCTCTATATATACAGAGAGAGATATATATCCTTTTCATCTATATCTATCTATCTATATCTATCTGTCTGTCTTACTGTCTATCTGTCTATCGTCTATCAATCTACTATCTCCATCTATCTATCTATCTATCTATCTACCTACTATCTCCATCCATCTATCTATCTATCCATCCATCCTTCATCTATCCATCCATATCTGTCTCTATCCCTTTCCCTATTTCTATCCATCCATCCAATTATCTATCTAAGCATCCATGCATCCATCTATCCATCCATCTACAACTATCTACATCTACCTCTCTTTCTATCTCTCCCCCTCTCTCCCCCTCCCCCCTCTCTCTCTCTCCCTGTTCCTATCTATCTATCATCCATCCATCCATCCATCCATCTATCTATCTATCTTTCTACCTACCTCCATCTCTTTCTATGTCACAAACCCATGCATGAATACCTCCAACCTGAGACTCCTTCAGATCTTCAGACTGTTGCATGCAAAGACTTTTCATTTCCAGGCATCACTTTTTTACTTGTGAAGGGCTGTAAATTAGTAATGGAGCCGAGCTGAATCTCAGCCCACCTACACTGATTTAAGCATTGTTAGGGAGCACATTACAAACAGTATCTCTGACAATAAAAAATACATGACTGTGTACATCGGTATCATTTACTGTCTGCAGTCTTTAAGCAGCACGGAAGCAAATTACTTTTAAAAAGAAAGACAAATATTTTAAGATCCCCTATCTAAACTGGAGTATCTAAACCCATGTCAAGTTTAAAATGATGCATTGTAAAAAAGAAAATAATTGAAGAACAGGGTAGGAAAAGAATCGAAGCCTGGGGTTTGGGAAGGGAGGGGTAGGATATAGACAAATAAGTAAAATACCTAACACCACCCCACTTCACTCTTTGGATTGTGAGTCTCGTGATATGATGTAGGTATTTCCAAGTACAGTGGTACCTCTACCTAAGAATGCCTCTACTTACGAACTTTGCTAGATGAGACCCGGGCATTCAAGATTTTTTTGCCTCTTCTCAAGAACCATTTTCCACTTACAAACCCGAGCCTCCGAAACTGTAACAGGAAAAGGTAGGGAGAAGCCTCCGTGGAGCCTCTCTAGGAATCTCCGGGGAGGAAACAGGGCTGGAAAAGGAGGGGAGAAACCTCAGTGGGGCCTCTCGAGGAATCTCCTGGGAGGAAACAGGATCAGAAACGGCGGGGATAAGCCTCTGTGGGGCCTCTCTAGGAATTTCCTGAGAGGAAACAGGGATAAGCCTCCGTGGGGCTTCTTGAGGAATCTCCTGGGAGGAAACAGGGTCAAAAACGGCGGGGAGAAGCCTCTGTGGGACCTATCTAGGAATCTCCTGGGAGGAAACAGGGCCTCCACCCTCCCTGTGGTTTCCCCAATCGCATGCATTATTTATTTATTTACTTACTTACTTACTTACTTACTCACTCACTCACTCACTCACTCACTCACTCACTCACTCACTCATTCCTTCATTTATTAGATTTGTATGCCGCCCGTCTCCGTAGACTCGGACTATTTGCTTTTACAGTGATCCCTCGAGTTTCGCGATCTTGATCTTTGCGAAACGCTATATCGCGATTTTTCCACCCGATGACGTCACTCCCTTCCTTTCTCATCTTTCTTTCTCTCTCTCTTTCTCTATCTTGCTTCTTCCTCTCTCACACTCTCTTCCTCCCTCTCTCATCTCTTTCTTTCCTTCTCTCTCTTTCTCTATCTCTCCCCCTCTTGCTCTCGAGCGGCGGGCGGCACCCAGGGAAGGTTCCTTCGGCCGCCCAGCAGCTGATCTGCTCGGCAGCGCAGTAGCAGCAAGGAGCCGAAGATGGGGTTTCCCCTTTGCGTGGGTAACGGGGAAACCCCATCTTCGGCTCCTCGCTGCTACTGCGCTGCTGAGCAGATCAGCTGCGGCGGGCGGACAAGCGGCGGAAAAGCGGCGGGCGGAAAAGCGGCGGGCGGAAAAGCGGCGGGCGGAAAAGCGGCGGGCGGAAAAGCGGCGGGCGGAAAAGCGGCAGAAAAGCGGCGGCCGGACAAGCGGAAAAGCGGCGGAAAAGTGGCGGCCGGACAAGCGGAAAAGCGGCGGAAAAGCGGCGGCCGGACAAGCGGAAAAGCGGCGGAAAAGCGGCGGCCGGATAAGCGGAAAAGTGGCAGAAAAGCGGCGGCCGGACAAGCGGAAAAGCGGCGGACAAGCGGGCAGGCAGGCGGCTCCTCAGCTGCTGGGTCTTCCCAGGTGCGGAAGTAAAAACACCATCTGCACATGCGCGGCCATGGAAAAAGGGGCACGCATGCGCAGATGGTGTTTTTACTTCCGCACCACTACATCCCGAAAAATCAATTATCGCGAGGGGTCTTGGAACGGAACCCTCGCGATAATAGAGGGATCACTGTACATTGATTCCTATGGGAAAAATTGCTTCTTCTTACAAGCTTTTCTAATCTGGTTACGGAACGAATTAAGTTCATAAGTCAAGGTACCACTGTAGTGTACAATCAGTAGTAGCAAAGCTATTAGTTAATTCATTAAATTTTACAGACTGAAGCCAAAACTAAAGGTGGAGGGACATGTAACAGTTCCCAAAGTTTCCAAAATTGTATCAGACAGTGATGGTGATTTCAGCAAGTCTTTGGAAGTGACGGGCATATCCTAGAATTCTTTATTGTCATTGTATTCTTTATTGCCCAAAGGTGATTGGACACCCAAGGAATTTGTCTCTCGGTGCCTAAGCTCTCAGTGTACACACAAGCAACAAAGTGATCAATCATAATCAACATCCCAGCAGCCTCAAAACATTGATTAGTTTACTTGATTTGACATATTTAATAGTTTCAGACACAAGTGGTGGGTAACATAAATAAGGACATTAAGAGTAATTGTTATCTGTTTATTCAACATCACTCTTGCTACTGGCCAACTGGAAAAGCAGATAAGTTTCTGTTGCTTAAATATGGAACTATTAGGAGGTTATCAAAGATATAGCATGTCCACAGTTATCAGTTGAAGATTCCTTGTAAGTTAGATAAAGAATTGACCCTTGATCCCAAATCTTATCAGGGTTTAGATAGCCTACTAAGCTACAGTGCCATTCTCTCTGGGGTTACAAGCTATAAATCAGACATTTTAGTATGTGTGGCAACTTCTTAAAGTCTGGAGACTGCAGGAGACCATCTGCTCAAATGGATATTTTGTTAGAAACGTTGAAACTGAATTGTTGTGGGTTTGGTTTAAGGTAGCAATGGGAATGGCATTTGAGATAGCAGTAGCATTTAGCAATAACGTTTAGACTTATATACTCCTTCACGGTGTTTTATAGCCCTCTCTAAGCGGTTTACAGAGTCAGCATATCACACACACACTCAAAAATCTGGGTCCCCACTTTACCCACCGCGGAAGGATGGAAGGCTGAGTCAACCTTGATATGACATTAAACACACAAGAGTATGAATTATCCAATTCCATAAATTCCATTCATTCCATCTCTTGATCTGTCTGTCCATCCATCCATCCATCCATCCATTTATTTCTCTAACTATTTATTTACCTAATCTACTTACCTACCTATCTATCCATCCATCCATCTATTTATTTACCTGTCTGTCTGTCCATCCATCCATCTATCTATCTATTTACTTACCTACATTACCTACCTACCTACCTGCCTACCTATCTGCCTACCTACCTACCTATCCATCCATCCATCCACCCATCCATTTACTTACCTACATTACATTACCTACCTACCTATCTTATCTATCTGTCTGTCTGTCTGTCTGTCTGTCTGTCTGTCTGTCTATCTATCTATCTATTTATTTATTAGACTTCTATGCTGCCCTTCTCAAATGACTCAGGATGGGGTGCAACATAATAAACACAGTACAAAGTATATAGAAGTCTAATGTTAAAATATTAAAAACTAAAAATAATTCTAAAACCCCATTTATTCTAAGCACAATCATCCACATTCATCCAACTGGGTCTAGCCACTCATAACATCGGCCGAAGTTAGCTCTCAACACTCACGCCCCCTCCTCCATGCTCTCCGGCAAAGATGAGTCTTCAAGGCTTTGCAAAAGGCCAGGAGGGAGGGGGCAGTGCATATTTCCAGAGGGAGTTCATTCCACAGGGGCCACCACAGAGAAGGCTCTTCCCCTAGGCCCTGCCAGACGACATTGCCTGTCCAATGGGACCTGGAGAAGGCCTGTCCAATGGGACCTGTGGGACCTAAGTGGCCGCTGGGATACATGAGGCAGAAGACGGTCCCGTAGGTAATCTGGTCCTAAGCCATGTAGGGTTTCCCTTAACAAACCACCTTTAAATTCCACCATAAACCAAGTCGTAATGTGGGGATCCAGTACAATTTTAACTCTTTCGGCGGCCGGAATTCTAACTCGTAGGGCAGTGTTTCCCAACCTTGACAACTTGAAGATATTTGGACTTCAACTCCCAGAATTCTGGGAGTTGAAGTTCAAATATCTTCAAGTTGCCAAGGTTGGGAAACACTGTCGTAGGGGCATCAGCGATCGCTATTCCATTCTGAAAACAAGGTGTATAAAACAACCCTATTATAATATCCTTCAAGCCTGACATTAAGTATTCCACTGTTACTTAAGCAAAGTGTTAGCAATTAAATTAATCAATCTTCCCAGCCATGTGCCGAGCAGATGTTCAATAAATCCTTCTACTTACGGTGTGTGAAGAAGCAGGAAGTCCACTTTTCAGCTGTCCTTCAGCGGTGACATGCCTCAGCCGGTCCTTTCGGTGAGCCTCATGGGCCGCTGTCAAGGCAGTTCTGCTGTGCTGTTTCTTTATTATAAATAACAACAGGCCACCTGGTCTACCTGCAGGACCTGAAATCCGAGGTTTAATGATCCTTCATGCTACCTCTTCTGCTCTCTCCTGATCCTTGATAATGGGACTGATGGGACCGGAACAGGAATGACGGATGGCATTGACGGATGAGTCCAGACAAACATGTGCTGACAACTAGAGAATGTGGGGTAGCCTTGCAGAAAGGTCAACGGGAGAACGACTTCCTTGACTTTCAAAAAGTTCTTTTTTCTTCCCACGTTATGAAAAACAACCATTCCGTCACTTAATAGGCAGAAGCCAGTGAGATGTTTCAATTCTTCTTCCTTCTTATTACAAAGTTTGCTTCCTATTACGGTTTAAGTTTGCTTCTGAACTGAGGTCTGCCCAGCCAAATTTATTTTATTTATTTATTTATTTTTATTATTATTATTATTTTTTAAATATACTTTATTAATTTATACAAAAAGGAATAAAACAGGGGGAAAGGGGGAGGGGAGTACAGAAAAGAGAAGTGGGAGGGGAGTGGGGTAAACAATATTGTTATATCACAGCTTATATATATTATTGTATATACATTTCAGGTATTTGTCCATATGTAAATATTTCATATTCAGAGTTCTTATTTAAATATCTTATAGCTGTAATATTTGATAATCCAACAGTAATGTGGGAAAAGAAAGGGTAGAATGGGAGAAAAGGGAGAAAAAGAGAGAGAGAGAAGAGAAAGAAGAGAGAGATAGCAAGATGAGAGGTAATACCTGCAAGCAAGCAGGCGTTTGGGTTGTGACGACTTAGATGGATTATATTTATTGTTTTTGTTAGTAAAATTTAATCATAGGTTGCAATATTAGTAGATTTCTAATAGTTATCAAATGGATTTATTTATTTTATTTTACTTATTTATTTGTCAAACAGTTATAGGATGGCAATTTGTACAAATAAAACATTAGATAAGTAAGTCTTCGGAGAAGGGCGGCATACAAATCTAAATAACAACAACAACAACAACAACAACAATAATAATAATAATAATAATAATAATAATAATAATAATAAAAATAAAAGTCTGAACCAGCAGAAACTCACTTCTGATGAAAGAGAAAGAAAATAAAGCTCCAATGAAATATTTTCTAAAAAAAAAAAATCATAATAAGTCAACATGGTCCTAATTTTTGCTAGTTCCCTGGGGGTTATATGCCACCTAAAATACATCTTATACCAATGTTCTTTGCTTCCTATTACAGTTTAAGTTTGCTTCTGAACTGAGGCCTGCCCAGCCAAATTTATTTTATTTATTTATTTTATTTTACTTATTTATTTGTCAAACAATTATAGGATGGTAATTTGTACAAATAAAACATTAGATAAGTAAGTCTTCGGAGAAGGGCGGCATACAAATCTAAATAACAACAACAATAACAATAACAACAACAATAATAACAACAATAATAATAATAATAATAATAATAATAATAATAATAATAATAATAATAATAATAATTTTTTTAAAAAAAAAGTTTGAACCAGCAGAAAATCACTTCTGACGAAAGAGAAAGAAAATAAAGCTCCAATGAAAACTTTCCTCAAAAAAAACCCCATAATAAGTCAACATGGTCCTAATTTTTGCTAGTTCCCTGGGGGTTATATGCCACCTAAAATACATCTTATACCAATGTTCTTTATAGGCCATAGTTATTGTTAACTTTTTGTTTCTATTAGAGTTGTATCACAGGCACATCGCAAATTGTCCAACTACTTTTTTAATGTCTTTTGTGTATTGTTGTTTATGTTTTGTGTATTATAAATAAAGTTTATTTTTAATAACAATAACAATAAAAACATAGTCCTAAAAATATCACGAAGCAATTCTGCATACAATCACGAAGATATCTCTTGGATATCTCAATCAAATTCTGCTTCTAAGGCTACACATTTGGCAATTCCTCCCAGGCAGGTATTTTAAAAGGTATCAGAAGAAAATGGCAATTGTAATAATTTCAGATTACTAATGAAGGATTCCAGGAAATAGCATTAAGGGACTGCTTTCTCCTCCACCATACTTGCCCAGATATAAAAAGGAGATTCACTTTTAAGGTATGTGACTAGATAGCAAAACTCCAAAGGGGGGAAAAGAGTTTGTAAACTGCAGTTTCTCTGATATACAGTATATTGTTCGAGTTTAATTCTTTTAAGTGCATCTTTTGTTTGCAGATTCAATAAATGACTGCGGTAGAAATCAGCAGCTCCAAATTTCTCCCCATGTGCTAATTGAAATCAGTTCTATCATCTCTCTCTCTCTTCTTTTTACAGCCCCCCCCCCCCCAGTAAATAATGTATTATCTCATTAACATGGGCTTTGCTTCGGTTTATATGTGAATTTGTCTTTTAAATCCTTCAAAGGAGAGAAATATATTTACTATTTTACCATGCCAGGGAACTATTTCGTTTCCTTTCCACGATATTATGTTAACCTTGAATTAAGCCGTAAAGTACAGTTGCATCTTATTTATGGTTCTTCTTACCAGCAACACCCACCCACCCGCCTCCTCAAATGTATGAGAATAAAACAAAACTGCTTTCATTGCAGTGGAGATAACAGGTAGGATTTAATATTTAGAGTAAGGTTTCATGTATATATCTGATCTGAATATTTTGCACAGGTTTAAAAAGAATGCATTGTATCTAAGGCAACACTAAGGAAGTAGCGTTAGAGTAGTTGGGAAATAGTTTTTTGACCTAAGTTCAAAATTCTCCACCAAGTGTCTGAAAGTTGAGTCATGTTGGTTTTGAAATGTTTCGCTGCTTATCCAAATAATAATAATAATAATAATTAATAATAATTTATTAGATTTATATGTCGCCCCTCTCCGAGGACTCGGAACGGCTCACAACAAAATACAATGTCACAAATCCAATATATTAAAAACACATTAAAAACCCATAATTTCAAAACCATACAACTCAGACAGACCATACACAATTCTGCCATAGCCTTAGCATAGCCTACCATATAATAATAATTATAATTGTTATGTATCCATGTAAATGAGTGTATGTAAATAATTTTATGTTAATATTCATTTAAACTGGTTCATCTGCATACCCAGCCGCTGATTGGCTAAACAGCAGGTGGGAAAATCCAAACGGCTGTTAAAACCGCGCCTACAGGAATAAAGCCCTTTAAACAGAGAAACTGAGCCGCGCGTCTTTGCCTTTAGACCCAAGTTGGTAACTGTGTCTCTTTAAACTGTTCTATTGTTACACAAGCCAGTTCCTAATAAAACGAATCAGGCTAAACGTGTCCTACCAATTATTTCCAATTTAACAACAACAATAATAATAATAATAATAATAATAATAATAATGATAATATTGATAATAATAATGATAATAATAATAATAATAACAACAAACAAACAATGACAATGATAGTAATAATAGTAATAATAGTAATAATAATAGTAATAATAGTAATAATAGTAATAATAGTAATAATAGTAATAATAGTAATAATAGTAATAATAGTAATAATAGTAATAATAGTAATAATAGTAATAATAGTAATAATAGTAATAATAGTAATAATAGTAATAATAGTAATAATAGTAATAATAGTAATAATAGTAATAATAGTAATAATAGTAATAGTAATAATAATAGAGTTGGAAGGGACCTTGGAGGTCTTCTAGTCATGGGCAGAAGACCCTACACTACTTCAGACAAATGATTATCCAACATCTTAAAAACTTCCAGTGTTGGAGCTGTGGGCGTGGCTTGGTGGGCGTGGTGCAGCTTGGTGGGTGTGGTTTGGTGGGCGTGGCTTGGCGGGCATGGCAGGGGAAGGATACTACAAAATCCCCATTCCCACCCTACTCCAGGGGGAAAGATACTGCACAATCTCCATTCCCACCCTATTCCTGGGGGAAGGATATTGCAAAATCTCTATTCTCACCCCACGCGGGGGCCAGCCAGAGGTGGTATTTGCCTGTTCTCCAAACTACTCAAAATTTCCGCTATCGATTCTCCCGAACCTGCTGGATTTCACCCTGCCAGAGATGTAACGCACGTGATGTACAAATCATCAGGTTCCTTTGTTTCTCGGGCCAAACTGTCTAGTTAGCTTGTGTTCAGTTAGTAATTAATATTAATAATTTTATTAAATTTAATAATTTTATCATTATTATTGGCGATACATGAGAAAAGATAGAAGTACCAGTGGAAAACTACGGGAGTATGTTAAATAAACAAAACAAAGTAGGAAGCCCTTACAATTCTATGCATGGTATATATGTATGTATGTTTGGTTTTTTATATTAATGGGTTTTTTAATCATCTCTAGTATCAGATTACTATTGTACACTGTTTTATTGTTGCTGTTAGCCACCCCGAGTCTCCGGAGAGGGGCGGCATACAAATCCAATAAATAAGTAAGTAAGTAAGTAAGTAAGTAAGTAAGTAAGTAAGTAAGTAAGTAAGTAAGTAAGTTAAATAATTAAATAAATAAATAAATAAATAAATAAATAAATAAATAAATAAATAAATAAATAAAAGTTAAGTGGAGCCCTTCACTTGTTCCATCTACAAAAATCTACAAAGGTGCTTTTCAGTCAAATATTGAATCAAGGTCATCTTTATCCACACATATTTCAAATTAGGAAACACACAGTGGTGGGCTACAAGATGGAACGCTAAATTGTGCTCGCCGCCGTGGCTTGCAAGTTCTTGTGGGACCAGCGTGATTTTGCTGCTGCACCTGTGGAGGCAGCAAAATCGTGCATGGAGCCGCAGGTATAACGTCGCCAAAACATGGGCGCAATTTTGCTACCTCCACAGGAGCAGCAGCAAAATCGCGCTGGTCCCGCAAGAACCTACGAGCAATTTAGCGCAATTTAGCGTTCCTGCTCGTAGCCCACCACTGGAAACACAAGAGTTTCTTTCAAAAATGCAAAAATAAAAGAAAGACGAATCAGAGGTCTAGGAGGAAAGCAAGCATGGTCCAAATTCACAGGCTGAGCCATTCGTGCTTGAAAACCAGGCATTAAGTTATCAGGGTTGCATGAAAATGACACCACAAAGATGCATAGAATATGTCAGACTCCCCCCCAATACCAATGCATTCCAGGAAAAAAGATTCAATCAGGAATCTCTGACCACTCACTTTGTCTTGTAGTCAGACTCCACTATCTACTGGTTCTTCAGGGGATTATAAATGAGAGAGCAGGAGGAACAAGGAGGAAAATAATGGAAAACACACACACACATGCATACACAAAGATACACACACACAAAGAAAAATTATAACATTGCCGAGCCAAGTAAAGTCAGATTTATTGACCTCCCAACTACATAATCAAGTGAAAGTTATCACTGCAGAAACTTTTAACCAAGGCGAATGATCTTAAATAACAAGGGAGTGCTACAAAATTTACAGCACTTTTAAGATATGCAAATTGAATGCAAGGTATAGACATAAGGGTAATTAATTGTAAATCTAAGAATAATGTTTCTTTGTCAGGCCTGTCTCCATGTTGCGGAATACATTCTAATGTGCCTTAACTCTGAAGTTTCTTAACGGCGGCTCTAATTATAAGATGTTCAGAATTTCAAAATAGCAGTTATTCTTATCATTTAATATAGCCATGGTGAAGTTTCATATCAGAGTTTACTGATTACATGAAAATATTTTAATTTTCCAGGATAAACGTGCTCCAAAGGCCTGTGCTCTTGGGCAAAGCAGGGTTTTCTTTAGAATTAATAAAATTAGCACCCGATTCTCCACTCCCATTTTTTAAGAAATGAGAAAAGTGGAGAAGGACAAGAAGAAAATATGACTTCCATCTACTTTTATTCCATATTCAAAAGTCATAATATTAGTTTGCATGTAGCATAATGGTACAAAATATAATTATATGCTTCTATTATTTACTCCGCATTTCATATATTAGTTGGCAAAGCATTCACGTTATAATAATTAAGGTCAACATTTCCATTATAATGGAGCCATAAAAATTCACTCACTTGTTTTAAACCTGAACATAAAACCTTATAGTCTGAAAGAAAATTGATACAAACCTAGACAGTGTGCAAGAATTTGTACACAAGCCAAGGAGATACAATACAATTAATCTCTGAGAAAAGGGGGTCAATTGCAAAGAACCCCCAAGTAAGGAATATCTTCAATGACCCTACCCATTTGTTTTATTTTTTTTCCATCTCTCCATTTTTAAATTCATTGGTAATTCATACAACTTGGTGCATGCAAATTATTAATTTATCCTAGAGATGAATTTGCACCCCAAGAATTATAAACTTGCCTTTATTCATGGTTGAATAGCTTCCATTCTTTTCTACTTTTTCCATTTTGTATTAAAAGGCTAATTAGTCCTATGTATTATATACATAATACAATATAGTTATGAATTGGCAGACACATGGAAAAATCCAGAGATTCCATTAAGTGGGGAAAGAAACTTTAAATCTACTGGAAATATTGTTCTGAGCTCCTTCACTCCCAAAAGATGCCCCTAGATTTATTGCCATAAAAAAAAAAGATAGAAACCAACTTTTAAACCAGGAACAAATCTAGAAACAGTTGTCCTAACCAAAGGGCCTCCTGATTTCTTCTTACCTGGTTCAACAACACCTTTAACAATAATATAAACAATGGGGGGAGGGATAATGGATATCTTTGTCTGTTGTGGTTAGCTCTAGCCCAGCTGCTGCCCCAAATAATGTGCAGGTGGATGTGGGGGAAACATCCACATGCCATAGGCCTGTTTTGCTCCCGATGGAATCTGCCTCCTCTGATCAAGGAAGTGTGAGTGACAGGGAAGAGGGGAGTTTGGCAGACCGCCCAGGAGGATATCAATCATCTGTATCATCCTTGGATTCTGAACAAGAATTAATGACACATCCACGCATGCGTAGAGTGATGCATAGGAGACAACAACTGAAGGATTATTACAAGAGAAAATGAGGCCACCTGTGGTTGGGTGGAGCTGCTGTAATTAGTGCTACAGATAAAAGTGCAACCTGGTGTTTTAGCCTCATGGCAGTTTATCTGATTCATTGTTTCGTCAAGATCGTGGTTTTTGCTGTTCAAGATTGTCTGTGGACTCTCTGGACTTTAGAATTGGACTCAATTTCCCAGTTATTGGGTGAGCAATTGGATTGCATTTAACCTGTGCCTTGTGTGTACCAGAAAATCCCTTTGACATTTAAAAAGGGAGCTGTTTCTGTTTTTCTGTTTATAAAAAACCGCATGGGTGGAAACAGCGCTGGCAGCATTTACGCTTGTGGCAGCACCCATTCGCCTAGCTACCCAGCCGGAGGCAGGGGGCACCCAGGAAGGGGAGCACGGAAGACACAAAGCAAATTGTCACCCCAGCAAGCGACACTGGTAAGGTTGTAAGTCGAGGACTTAACAGTTCACTCAAACGATGATGATCATTCAAGCCACTCCCACCTGGTCTCATGGCCAGCAAGCCACTCCCACTCAGGCACATGACCATCAAGCCACACCCACAAAATAAGACACACCCACAGTGTGGCAGTAACAATTTTGGCTGCCCATTACTGGTCCTAATCAAGTACCACACAGGTAGCAAAGAAGCAACATGAGAAAATATTATTTTACTGAAAGAGTAGTAGATCCTTGCAACAAACTTCCAGCAGACGTGGTTGGTAAATCCACAGCAACTGAATGTAAACATGCCTGGGATAAACATATATCCATCCTAAGATAAAATACAGGAGAAAGTATAAGGGCAGACTAGATTGACCATGAGGTCTTTTTCTGCCATCAATCTTCTATGTTTCTATATTTCTATGTTTCTAAAGGTCTAAGGGGCACAGGGCCACTTCAAAAACCATAGTTTTCTCTGCAGTTTGTGTTCAGTAATTGTAGCTGAGGCAACCGGATGACATGATTCGAATAGATTTGGAGTATTGTGTGCCTATTTTTTTTAAAAAAAAAACTTTCCAAAGAATAGGAAAAGAAAAAGAAGGGCAGAATTTCATAAAACCAAACGTATGCAAAAATGCATTGCGATGGCTCAAGAGCTTACATATAAAGAGAGAGAGGGAGCCGGTGAAATTACACTGGATTTCCTTCTGCAACAAATATACCAGCATTAAATTATTTGGGGTGCCTTGTTCTCTAAAAGGATTAGTAGCCACGCTGCATGCGATAAATTAGATAAGAGTTATTGTTTGCGCTAGTTATCATCCTGTATTATCTGGGTGGATTCTAAATAACCAGTTCCAAATTGTGCTCCACAATCTGGAGGAAAAGCTTGCTGGATGCAGGTTTTGCAACCTGATTTAGGCAAGTTAATCTTTCCTTTGTTTATGTATGGCAGAGTTTAATCTGTAAGGGTTTATCTTACTTTTTCATCTTACTACGCCCACTGCGTCCTCTCTCCCCCCCTTCCATGGGGGCAGCCGCCCATCACTGAAGAAGGGCAAACGGTCAAGCAGGATGACTTCATATATGTTCAAGGGTTAAATAAGGTTCAGGAGGGAAGTGTTTTTAATAGGAAAGTGAACACAAGAACAAGGGGGCACAACCTGAAGTTAGTTTGGGGGAAAGATCAGAAGCAACGTGAGAAAATATTATTTGATTGAAAGAGTAGTAGATGCTTGGAACAAACTTCCAGCAGACGTGGTTGGTAAATCCACAGGAACTGAATTTAAACATGCCTGGGATAAACATAGATGCATCCAAAGATAAAATACAGGAAATAGTATAAGGGCAGACTAAATGGATCATGAGGTCTTTTTCTGCCGTCAGTCTTCTATGTTTCTATGTTTCTATATAAAATTACAACCAAACAATTGGGGAGAACAAAAAAACGGGCATGCCATTATGTGCCGGGAGAGGAGGTGTCATGCGCCCATGTTTGGGGGGGACCGCATGGAATTATGGGTATGGGCATGCATGCAACAAACCACCCCCCAAGCTCCTTCCCTTTTAGCACACAAACCCAAAACAGCTTCCCCATCACTGCCTTGTACTTTACAAGAGGGGTCCCCAACTTCTCCGGGTCCCGTCGATCAAACAATGCCGCCTGGCGGGACCAAGGGGAAGAGCCTCCTCTGTGGTGGCCCCAGCCCTCTGGAATCAACTGCCCCTACCCTCCTCGCCTTCCGCAAAATGTTGAAGACTCACCTCTGCCACCAGGCCTGGGGGGATTAATCTCCCCCCTCCTTTTTTTCTCTTGACTTTTATTATGTTTAAGTTCAGTTGGACTGAGTATGTACGATTGTATAGCAGATAAGTTTTTCATAACAATATATTTTAAATTAGTTTTTTTAACTTTAACTTTTTAAATATTAGATTGGTATTTATATTGTATTGCTGTTATGTTGCGAGCCGCCCTGAGTCTTTGGAGAGGGGCGGCATACAAATCTAATAAATAATTATTAATTATTATTATTATTCAGCTAAATGATCAAGGCCCTTTTGAAGGGTATCTTCATGGAACGGGTCGCTGATGCCCAAAGGGGTTTGGGGTCAGCTGCTTTATAAATCTGTTGAGTTAAACCACAACCATCCCAATTAAGAGCCTTAAGCAGCATCACTGACTTTTTATAGGCTTATTCCACCTTCGCTCCTGTTGCAAATGAAAAGATTTCCTTAAACGGCTCTTCCCTTTTAAACAAAAAAGGGAAAAGAAACCATGTGGAAGAGGGTCGTGATTTTGATTGAAAACAGGCTAAAACGTGAGTTATCGCCTTCCCCAACATAAAAGCCATCTCTTGCAGAAGGCCATTCCGGTTGTTTATATGAGCTGAGATCATCCTAACTTCCTGATTCCTTCAGAGAGGGGGACCAACCCACCCAGAGCGGGTAGGGGGGATGGGGGGGTGGGGAGGAAGCTAACAAGCATTTCTTCATAAAGGAACGATTAACGTGTCTGGAGACTTTGATCAGACACCATCTAATGCTTTCCCTACAAAAACTTACAGCAGAAACATTAGTCACTGAGCAAGACTGTCGGAGGAAGACAAAGAAGATGGGGGGGGGGCAGAGGAGGTGGGAAGCTTTGTGTGGCCAAGAATTGCGCTGCACATTGAAAGCCACGTAGAGTGGTACCTCTACATAAGAACACCTTGACTTATGAACTTTTCTAGAAAAGAATCGGGTGTTCAAGATTTTTTTTTTGCCTCTTCTCAAGAATCATTTTCCACTTACAAACCCGAGCCTCCAAAACTGTAACCAGAAAAGGCAGGGAGAAGCCTCCGTGGTATCTCTCTAGGAATCTCCTGGGAGGAAACAGGGCCGGAAAAGGCAGGGAGAAGCCTCTGTGGGATCTCTCTAGGAATCTCCTGGGAGGAAACAGGGCTGGAAAGGTGGGGAGAAGCCTCCGTGGGGCCTCTCTAGGAATCTCCTGGGAGGAAACAGGGCCGGAAAGGAGGGGAGAAGCCTCCGTGGGGCCTCTCTAGGAATCTCCTGGGAGGAAACAGGGCTGGAAAGGTGGGGAGAAGCCTCCGTGGGGCCTCTCTAGGAATCTCCTGGGAGGAAACAGGGCCGGAAAGGAGGGGAGAAGCCTCCGTGGGGCCTCTCTAGGAATCTCCTGGGAGGAAACAGGGCTGGAAAGGTGGGGAGAAGCCTCCGTGGGGCCTCTCTAGGAGGAAACAGGGCCTCCACCCTCCCTGTGGTTTCCCCAATCGCACGCATTATTTGCTTTTACATTGATTCCTATGGGAAAAATGGCTTCTTCTTACAAACTTTTCTACTTAAGAACCTGGTCACGTAAGTAGAGGTACTATGGTATAAGACGCACCGGGTACCTTATTTTGGGGAAGGAAAATATGTGGGGGGGAATCTACGTACCAGGCAGGGGCGGATTCAACTTACGGCCACTAGCGGTGTGCTTCCCGCAGAGCTCTGTGCTCCCAATGTGCATGCGCACGTCCCAGTGAGGTTTTTATTTGCGCATGCACACGATGCAAAACCCGCGAAGTATTTTTTAATTAATATTTTTGAAAACCCGTGGTATAGACTTTTCGCGAAGTTCGAACCCACGAAAATCGAGGGAAGACTGTGGCCGAAAGACACAGCATTATTATTTTAAATGTGCATAATGTTAAACAGCACGCAGTGCATAAGGCTATTTATTCTGATTAGTTGGGTCCTACTGCAGGTGCAAAACAATTTTTTTTAAAATCTCCTCTTTTGTCTGTCTTGTCTTTTTTTTTCCTAGTAAGAATGTGTCTGTCGGGAAGTGCTTGGGATATGTATCAGTCAATGAGGTAAGACAAGGACGTGATTCTTTTTCCAGCCCAAGTTCCTGACCTCAACCAGTTGAGTGTCATCTAGTGTTAAAACCATGTAATGGCAGTATCCATGCAGCATTCCTATTCTGCTTTTCCAAAAGCAAGAATTGATTGTACTATAATGAGTGTAGAATGCAGATCTGAGAACTGAACTATGAGCTGTTTCCAAAATTGTATCGAACGTTGTCCAGTTGGATGCTGGATGAAAGGAAGGACTTGCATCCTCCTCTTGATATTGAGCTCCATCTCGTCAGTGTAATATAGGTTTGTTGTCCTTCTACAAAGTAGCCTTAAAGTTGCCAAGGTTGGAGACCCCTGCAATAGAGGGGAAACTGACCAATATGTCTCAACGGTTTCATTGTTGCAGTAGATAGATCCATTCTCTTTTGCATACTTTAAATGGAAGTTAACTTATATTTTTTTTAAAAAAGTTGAGTTTTTAAAGGTTTTTTTAATGGATTCGGTTTTTTAAAAATTGGATTGTGAAATGTCAATGCCATCTAGAATCAATCCTCATAATATGGGCAGAGGGAGGAAAGAAAGAAAGAAAGAAAGAAAGAAAGAGGGAGGGGGGAAGGAAGGAAAGAAGGAGTAGTTGAGTTTAAACATGCCTGGGATAAACATATATCCATCCTAAGATAAAATACAGGAAATGGTGTAAGGGCAGACTAGATGGACCATGAGGTCTTTTTCTGCCATCAATCTTCTATGTTTCTATTGGATATTCTAAGTTTCTAAGCTGCAAACGCCTGGGGCAAATACACCCCAATTTTCCCATCGTTTGCTCTACAAGTTCATTTTAAAAGGTAAGTTGAGCGACCCGCTGGCTCTCAATTGTGCATGTAAAATATGGGAAGGGGTGAATTTCTTTCCCAGCCATTTTTCTCTGTCCCGTGAAAATACATAATTTCAATATCCTACAAGGCCTCCAATCACTCTGTATGGAAAATACATTTCAGCATATTGTCTTGGATGCATAAATACAAGGGAGATTCAACAAGGCAATCTTTCCCGCACAGTCTTTACGCTGAGTTTATCAAACTGGGATTAAAAAGAAAAACAGGTGCAATTTGTTGTTATAAAGCCAGCTGAAGTTTTCCCAGAAATACTAGAGCTCGTGCGGATCACCGAGACACAACAAGTCAGATTCTCAGAGGGCAGCTGTCTTTAAGATACAGTAGGCACAATATAATGTGATAAAGAAATGTGAAATATAAAGTGTCCAACAGAGCAAAATGCAATCAGTTCCCAGACTTTAAACTGAGGAATTAGAGAAGGCAATAGCCTTAAGGAAGGCAGGACCCTTTGATCTTTCTCACAGCAGGCGCTGCCTTGGTTTTTTTCCCATCTTGTAAAACTGTAAATAATCAAAATCAAAGGGTCGAGAACTCAGACAACCAAACAATCTGAGATTAGGAAACAAAAGAACCATTCCTGGCCCAGATAATTATTATTTGTATTTATTTATTTATTTATTTTATTCATTTGTCCAATACACAAGTACATAGGAAGAAAAATAGACATGTGATAATATAAAAGAGGGTGAAAGTGAACTTAGAGGAGAGGATATATGAAAGGAAGAGAATATATACGATAGGTGAAAGAAAGGAAAGACAATTGGACAGGGGACGAAAGGCACACCAGTGCACTTATGTACGCCCCTTACTGGCCTCTTAGGAATCTGGAGAGGTCAATCGTGGAGAGTCTGAGGGAGAAGTGTTGGGGGTTAGGGGTTGACACAATTGAGTCCGGCAATGAGTTCCACGCTTCGATAACTCGATTGTTGAAATCATATTTTTTGCAGTCAGGTTTGGCGCGGTTCGTATTGAGTTTGAATTTGTTGCATGCTCTTGTGTTGTTGCGGTTGAAGCTGAAGTAGTCATTGACCGGTAGGACGTTGCAGCATATGATCTTTTGGGCAATACTCAAATCATGTTTTAGGCACCGTAGTTCTAGGCTTTTTAGGCCCAGGATTGTAAGTCTATTTTTGTAGGATATTCTGTCTCGAGTGGAGGAGTGAAGGGCTCTTCTGTGAAATATCTTTGGACATTTTCAAGGGTGTTGATGTCTGAGATGTGGTATGGGTTCCAGACAGATGAGCAGTAGTCTAAGATTGTTAAGAAGAGCAAATAATAAGAATAAGAATAAGAATAAGAATAAGAATAAGAATAAGAATAAGAATAAGAATAAGAATAAGAATAAGAATAAGAATAAGAATAAGAATAAGAATAAGAATAAGAATAAGAATAAGAATAAGAATAAGAATAAGAATAAGAATAAGAATAAGAATAAGAATAAGAATAAGAATAAGAATAAGAATAAGAATAAGAATAAGAATAAGAATAAGAATAAGAATAAGAATAAGAATAAGAATAAGAATAAGAATAAGAATAAGAATAAGAATAAGAATAAGAATAAGAATAAGAATAAAAGGGGAGGGAACAGAAACAGATGTTTTGGCCAAGGTGCTGGTTTGCCATTAGCCACATGGGTTGCAGGTGGTACTTAATGTTATTATTTGCATGGGGATCCCACCTACGTTTGACTTCAATTAGGGTAGCCATTGTTGATTTCCAGTTCAAGGATGACAACTGATCTTGCAAATTTGGTCACCACGATGCAAAAAGGTTATTGAGACTCTAGAAGAGTCTCTACAAGAGAGATAAAGATGATTGGGGGACTGGAGGCTAAAACAGATAAAGAGCAGTTGCAGGAACTGGGTAGGTCCCCATTTTCCTAAAAAAACAATCATCCAAAGATGGGCTACAAGAATGGTAGAAGGTCTTAAGCATAAAACGTATCAGGAAAGACTTCATGGACTCAATCTGTATAGTCTGGAGGACAGAAGGAAAAGGGGGGACATGATCGAAACGTTTAAATATGTTAAAGGGTTAAATAAGGTCCAGGAGGGAAGTGTTTTTAATAGGAAAGTGAACACAAGAACAAGGGGACGCAATTTGAAGTTAGTTGGGGGGAAAGATCAAAAGCAATGTGAGAAAATATTATTTGACTGAAAGAGTAGTAGATCCTTGGAACAAACTCCCAGCAGACGTGGTAGATAAATCCACAGTAACTGAATTTAAACATGCCTGGGATAAACATATATCCATTCTAAGATAAAATATGGAAAATAGTATAAGGGCAGACTAGATGGATCATGAGGTCTTTTCTTGCCGTCAGCCTTCTATGTTTCTATCCACATCCATCCAATTGGATTAGCCATTCGTGACGTCAGTCAGAGTTAGTTATTAACACTCATGGCCCCCGATGGGTTCTTCAGGGCCTTGCAAAAGGCCAGGAGGGTGGGGGCAGTACAAATTTCTGGAGGGAGTTGGTTCCAAAAAGCCAGAGCCACCACAGAGAAAGCTCTTCCCCTAGGCCCCGCCAGACAGCATACGTGAGGCAGAAGACGGCCCCATAGGTAATCTGGTCTTAAGCCATGTAGGGTTTTTATAGGTCATAACCAACACTTTGAATTGCATCCGGAGACCAATCGGCAAACAATGCAGCTCACAAAATGATTGTGAGATGTGGGCAGATCTTGGAAGGCCCATAATTGCTCACGAGGCTGCATTTTGCGGTATTTGCAGTGTCTGAACATTCTTCAAAGGTAGTCCTTCAAGCAGTGGAGGGCTACCAAAATTTTTACTACCATACTGTGGGCATGGCTTATTTTCTGGGTGTGGCTTGATAGTCATGTGACTAGGTGGGAGTGGCTTGACAAAAAAATGGAGTAGATTACTACACATGTAGATGGATAAACAGTTGGCTGACCAACCGCACCCAACGAGTTGTCCTCAACGGCACCAAATCCACATGGAAAAAAGTAGACAGTGGAGTACCACAGGGCTCTGTCCTGGGTCCTGTACTTATTAACATCTTCATCAATGACCTGGACGAGGGAATAAAAGGGGAACTAATAAAATTTGCAGATGACACCAAGCTGGCGGGGGTAGCCAACACCCTTGAGGACAGGCTCAGAGTACAAGAAAACCTAGACAGACTATCACAGTGGGCCCGTACCAACAAAATGAGGTTCAACACCGACAAATGCAGAGTCTTCCACCTCGGCAAAAAGAACCCTAGACATACATACAGCCTGGGAGATACCCCACTCAGCAGTAGTGACTGCGAAAGAGATCTTGGAGTCTTGATGGACAATCAACTAAACATGAGTCAGCAATGTGCAGCAGCAGCCAAAAAAGCCAACTCAATCCTAAGCTGCATCAACAGAGGAATACGCTCCAAGACCAGGGAAGTACTAATACCATTCTACTATGCCCTGGTCAGACCCCACCTGGAGTACTGCATCCAATTTTGGTCACCTCACTACAAAAAAGACATCGAAACTCTGGAGAAGGTGCAAAAAAGAGCAACCAAAATGATTAGGGGACTCGAAACCAAGACTTACGAAGAGAGATTGAGAGAACTGGGCATGGACAGCCTAGAAAAAAGAAGGTCTAGAGGGGACATGATAGCAGTTTATAGATACTTGAGGGGTTGCCACGGTGAGGAGGGGGTCTCTTTATTCCCCAGGGCACCAGAGGGCCGGACGAGGAACAATGGTTGGAAGCTGACCAAGGAGAGATTCAACCTGGAAATAAGGAAGAACTTCCTGATGGTCAGAGCGATCAACCAATGGAACTGCCTGCCAGGGGAGGTGGTGAACTCCCCAACTCTGGACACCTTCAAGAGGAGATTGGACTTCCATTTGGCTCGGGTGCTGTAGGGTTTCCTGCTCAGGCAGGGGGTTGGACTCGATGACCTAACGGTCCCTTTCAACTCTATTAATAAATAAATAAAAATAAATCATGTGACTTGACCAAGGATTTTCCAAGAATCTCAAAACAATACCCATATCAATGGATTCAAAACAAGCAGGTCATCGAATTCACCCACATCCAAGAAATGAGCAGCTATAGAACAATGAAATGACAGAAACATCTCACTTACAATTTTGAAAGCACAATTTGAGCATTGTCATAAAGGTGTCTTCGTGGTTAAAATGGCCGCTCACAAAATAATAACTTACTCAAAGGCCACAATCTAAAGTCTCCTTTGCTACTTTCACAGGCTAAGTGAATGTTCCATTCCGCATAACAGTCTTAACCCTCCTTCCTGCAGATTACCAAACAAAATCAAGGTTTCTGGCAAAACATTAGGTTTCAAGAATTATTCATTTTACTTTCTAGAGCAGGGTCCCCAAACTTGGCGACTTTAAGACTCGTGAATTTCAACTGCCAGAATTCTCCAGCCAGCTGTGAAGACCTCTGTTCTAGAGAAGACTATAGCCATTTGGAAAGGAGGAGAAGGCAGAAACCCAGATCACATAGAATGAATTCCAGATCTTATCTCCTTATACTTTTCCTATACACTTTGGTTCGGAGCAGAATCGCGGGCTTTGGGGTTTTAAAACGCTTTCAGGAAGAACGCAGAAGCTGCCCAAAGAGGACGCCCTGCATTTTCTTTCAACATCTTTCGGTGCAAATTGGGTGCTCTGGGGTAGAGCTCCATTTTCGCTACCCCACTGCGTTCCCCCACATCTGGGCAGCAGCCCACCCCAGCCTTCAAAGGATTACATGGGGCTCTCTACATGGGGCTACCTTTGAAAAGTGTTCGGAAACTTCAGGTTGTGCAGAATGCAGCTGCGAGAGCAGTCATGGGCTTTCCCAAATATGCCCATGTCACACCAACACTCCGCAGTCTGCATTGGTTGCCGATCAGTTTCCGATCACAATTCAAAGTGTTGGTTATGACCTATAAAGCCCTTCATGGCACCGGACTAGACTATCTCAGGGACCGCCTTCTGCCGCACGAATCCCAGCGACCAGTTAGTTCCCACAGAGTGGGTCTTCTCCGGGTCCCGTCAACTAAACAATGTCGCTTGGCAGGACCCAGGGGAAGAGCCTTCTCTGTGGTGGCCCTGGCCCTGTGGAACCAACTCCCCCCAGAAATTAGAATTGCTCCCACCCTCCTTGCCTTTCGTAAGCTTCTTAAAACCCACCTCTGCCGCCAGGCATGGGGGAATTGAGATTCCCCCTAGGCCTTTACAATTTTATGCATGGTATGTCTGTATGTATGTTTGGTTTTACAATAAGGGTTTTTAACTGTTTTAATATTGGATTGCCATATGCTGTTTACTACTGTTGTTAGCCGCCCCGAGTCTATGGAGAGGGGCAGCATACAAATCCAATCCAATCAAATCAAATTATATAATAAGTCCCCCATTCAGGGCTTCCCTTTTATATCAACAGGAAATGACATCGGTTTCTTGGTCATTCCCCATATCTGCATGGAAGGATCAAAGCACTGCTTATGGTTCCCCTATAATGTTAGTTTTCTTCCAAGCCACCAATAGAGTGCCCCCCCTTCTTTAGGATAATTTATTTTTATTTATTTGTTTGTTTGTTTTGTCCAATACACAATAATACACAATGAAGGTTATAGAGGATATATACGAGTAGAATGTATCAAGGAGAGTATAGAAGAGAAAATACAGTGATACATTGTCTTACAAACTTAATTGCTTCCGGGACGAGGTTCTTAAGGTGAAAAGTTTGTAAGACGAAACAATGTTTCCCATAGGAATCAATGGAAAAGCGATTAATGCGTGCAAGCCCAAAATTCACCCCTTTTGCCAGCCGAAACGTTTGTTTTTGCGCTGCTGGGATTCCCCTGAGGCTCCCCTCCATGGGAAACCCCACCTCTGGACTTCCGTTGCCAGCGAAGCACCCGTTTTTGCACTGCTGGATTCCCCTGCTGGGATTCCCCTGCAGCATCACAAAAGCACGGAAGTCCAAAAATATTAGACTGCGCGGAGATGGATATGATGACAAGACGCTTGAATGATCAAGAAGAAACGAAATTTTATGAAACATGGAACAATGTTTATGAATGGATAGATAAGAAAAAAAAATAACAATAGAAGATTAATAATAGGCATAGATACTTTGGTATAAATTTTTCTCTTCTTTTTATTGAGATCAATATTAGATTTAGTTTATATACATAGAATAGACAATATTGTTTGACTTTATACTAGTTATAGCTATCTTTCTTTTTTCTACAATATCACCTTTTCCTTATTAGATATTTTTGTATTAGTAGTATTGAATTACGCATTTAATCATGTATTCCTTTTTTTGTATCTGCACCTATACTTTTAAGAAAAGCGGGGATGATACATCCCCACATTCTATGTTAAATGTTTGTAAGTCTGTATGTCATTTTAAGAAAATTAATAAAAATATTGACAAAAAAAAACCAAAAGCACGGAAGTCCGGAGGTGGGGTTTCCATGGAGGGGAGCCTCAGGGAAATCCCAGCAGTGCAAAAACGGGTGCTTCGCTGGCAACAGAAGTCCAGAGACGGGGCATCCCAGCGGCGGTGGTGGGTTTGTAAGGTGAAAATAGTTTGTAAGAAGAGGCAAAAAAATCTTAAACCCCAGGTTTGTATCTCGAAAAGTTTGTATGACGAGGCATTTGTAAGACGAGGCATCACTGTATAGGAGTAAAATATAACTAGAGAGAATAGCAGAAAAGATATAATGGATTAATGATAATACATTATATCATTATCATTATAAATGATAATGTATTAATAAGGCAGCGAGCATGGTGTAAACCGGAGTTTCCTCTTTCAGAGTCAGCCCTATTAGCTCATATTCCTGCCTAGAGCAATTTCAAAAGCACCAGGAGCCTCCGCGGGCTTTCCTCTACTCAAGAGACCAACCCAGTGAGTAACTGTATTTTTTCCCCCTTTCCATCACACAATTGGCGGGGGCAAAATGATGCGGGCCCAAGCAAATCTATGTAAATTTGCCTACTTTGCATAATTTATGCAGCAAACTCTATATAATGGCTTGGGTTATTTAAAGCCTTCCGCAACGTGAATTAGGTTAATTACTTGGACCCTTTAAAAAAAAAAGTCAGGGTTTGTTATCTTATGTTGCATTCTTTTGAGATGTTCCCTTTTGTTATAAAATGGTCGTCTTTGGAGTAATTGTTGGGCTGTTTTTTACGACCAGCAAAAACACAGGGTCCATTTGCAAAAAAACAGAATCTGTTGATTGCATTAGCCTGTGGTTCTGATTTCCTGGAGGAAAGAGCTCCTAAAACAAAACCCAATAAGAAACAAATAATTTGGGTCCTTCTCATTTTTTCACACATTTTGGTCCTTTTCATTTCTTGTTTTTTATTTATTTGTTTATTGTTTATTGTTTATTGTTTATTGTTTATTGTTTATTGTTTATTGTTTATTGTTTATTGTTTATTGTTTATTGTTTATTGTTTATTGTTTATTGTTTATTGTTTATTGTTTATTGTTTATTGTTTATTGTTTATTGTTTATTGTTTATTGTTTATTGTTTATTGTTTATTGTTTATTATTTATTATTTATTATTTATTATTTATTATTTATTATTTATTATTTGGATTTGTATGCCGCCCCTCTCCGAAGACTCGGGGCGGCTCACAACAAGTGAAAAGCAATCCAATACATAATCCAATTAATTAAAATATTGAAAAATTAAAAAAAACCCATATACTAAAATACATACACACAAGCATACCATATATAAATTCAACGTGCCCAGGGGGAGATGTTTAGTTTCCCCATGCCTGACGGCAAAGGTGGGTTTTGAGGAGTTTGCGGAAGGCAGAAAGAGTAGGGGCAGTTCTAATCTCCGGGGGGAGTTGGTTCCAGAGAGTGGGTGCCGCCACAGAGAAGGCTCTCCCCCTGGGGCCCACCAACCGACATTGTTTAGTTGACGGGACCCGGAGGAGGCCCACTCTGTGGGACCTAATCGGTCGCTGGGATTCGTGCGGCAGAAGGCGGTCTCGGAGATATTCTGGTCCGATGCCATGAAGGGCTTTAAAGGTCATAACCAACACTTTGAATTGTGACCGGAAATTGATTGGCAGCCAATGCAGACTGCGGAGTGATGGTGAAACATGGGCATACCTAGGTAAGCCCATGACTGCTCTCGCAGCTGCATTCTGCACGATCTGAAGTTTTTATTATTATTATTATTATTATTATTATTATTATTATTATTATTATTATTATTATTATTATTATTATTATTCTAGCCTCAACCATGGAGCATCCTGTAGAAAGTTAGCAACTACCCCTCTTCTAGAAGAATGACATATTTTAGCAAATACTATTAAAAAGGCGGAATATTACATTTCCCCTAAAAGAGAAATAAAAAATCTTAAGGGAGATTAAGGGAACTAGCAAGTCAGAGTATTATGAGATCTGGAAAAAATTGGTACAATTGGATGGGTAAGAAAAGTAAAAACAGGAATAAAATGTGAAAGGATGTATCAAAAGGAATATAGATATATGTAATATAATATATGTATCTATAAAGAGGTGATATAAGAAATGTAACAAATAAAAGAAATCGGGTTTAAATCTGCATTAAATCATGGAAATGTTGTTGTTTTCTCTTTTTAAAAATTTGGAAAAATCAATAAACATTATTTTTTTTAAAAACTTAAGTGTGACAATAACTCAGAGATTCAGCAACCTGCCCCCAGCAGAAATTTTGAGCAGTATACTATATAAACTGTATGTGTATGTACTGTATTCACTGCTCCAGTGCCTTTCTTCCAACTTGGAACTGGACCTGGATATTTCTTCCAACAATCCAGTTACCTTTTACCTCCTTGTTGAAAACCATCAGTCCATCAGGTGGTTTTAAATACTAAACCATCAAAGCATAGAATAATAAAATCTCTTTTATTTAAATTTTAATGTTGTATCATATAGCTAATTAAAAAATATTTAGTAAAAGAAACTATTCATAATATATCACCTACTTCATAAAATAAAGTTCTATATATTTAAAATCTAAACAATAAGTAAATTTTGTGCTATATCATTATATAGTTCTACCACCATTTCTCACTTTTGCTATCTGACTTCCAAAATTTAAATCAAATTCTCATGTTTCAATTTTCCCCCAAATTAACCAATTACTAATACAGTACATACATATATCTTAGTTTTCTATCCAATCATAAAACTTCCCCAAAATTTTATAATAATCCAAGTCTTGTTTATCGTTAAGTTTCAAAGTCAATCTACTCATCTCTGCACAATCCATAATTTTTCTCAAAACTTCCCTTTCCATTGGTATCCTATTCAATTTCCAAAATTGTGCATATACAATCTGAGCTGCTGTAATTCTGCAGTATTACCTCTATCTACGAATGCCTCTACTTATGAACTTTTCTAGATAAGAATCGGGTGTTCAAGATTTTTTTGCCTCTTCTCAAGAACCATTTTCTACTTACAAACCCGAGCCTCTGAAACTGTAACTGGAAAAGGCAGGGAGAAGCCTCCGTGGGGCCTCTCTAGGAATCTCCTGGGAGGAAACAGGGCCGGAAAAGGTGGGGAGAAGCCTCCATGAGGCCTCTCTAAGAATCTCCTGGGAGGAAACAGGGCCTCCACCCTCCCTGTGGTTTCCCTAATTGCACGCATTATTTGCTTTTCCATTGATTCCTATGGGAAAAATTGCTTCTTCTTACAAACTTTTCTACTTAAGAACCTGGTCATGGAATAAATTAAGTTCGTAAGTAGAGGTACCACTGTATGTATGATTAAATATGTCACTTCTTTATTATGATTGACTTTAAACATTGTTGTTGCGTTTATAACTATATATTCTTTTACTTTATGGGGGAGAAATTTTTTTAAAAAATCTTATACCTGAAAAATACTAAACCATCCTCAGGATGTTCTCCACCCAATCCAGAGCCGTTACACTTCTCCATCTTTCTCCCATCACCCCCACTTCCCCCCCCAAAAGACCCCCGAGCTCATTTTTAATCCTTTCTATTTATCTTTGATGGCACTAAACTGTTGGACTGGACCCTTTTCCCACGGACGGCCTTTGGCTCGCGCTTAATTTAATTTAAATTGGCGGGTTGGATTGGCGCGCCGACCGAGTGGGAGAGCTTCTTTTTTCATTACCATTAACTTGCTCCTGGTGGGCAAGAGTGCAGTGCGGTGGCAGTGGTCACAGTTCATTGCTTTATCTTATATGACAGAGAGGGATGATGTGTCATGTCTCAGGGCTGCGAGAGGGAGCTGAAGGTGGTCTCGGAAACGGTCTCCCCGCTGCCTGAGAATAGCACAGGGGCTGCCATGTATGACTTGCTAACAGCGCGAAGGAAGCAGACAAATAGATTTTCCCCTGTATTTATAACCAGCATCACTCTTCCTTTCAAGCTTTTCAGTGCAGGTAGCTGTTTTATATGAAATGAACAATCTTTATAGACGTACCCGAGCCATAACAAGGCTGATTTTCAACGACGCAGAGGTATATAACTCTTGCCGAATTGTCAGGCCCCTTGCTCAACAAATCAAGCCTAACTTATGATGTTAGCGGTGTAATTTTTATTCCTGTTTGACTAGCCAACTACCCAGTGGTAATAGGATGTTGAGGGAAAGGGCAGGAGCTATGTTTGTGCACGCCGTGATTGATAGGCAAGCTCTGCATTTTTCATTTATATCTCCCCATTCCGAATCAGTTAAGTTTAGGAAAAATGAAACGAAATGGCAAGAAAAATGCCGGCCGATAGCAAGCCCGGCACCCTCGTAGATCTGAGTTCAGCTCACATCTGCTTGGATTGTCTGGAAACATTAAGATATCTAAATGAAAATCAATACTATATGTGCCAGCGTTTACTACCAGGAACAAGTATCAAGAGACCCGGAGCTAATCAGGCTTTCAGACTTTTTACTCCAGACCCTACACTGAACCTCAGGGGTGTCCTAATTGGCCCAGGCTAATCAGAGAAGAGTTAAATTTATACCAAGCCAAGACATCTTGTTTTTCTTAGCGGTCATCGCTCAGACTCACCTGGTGCAAAAAATTTTACTACCACGCTGTGGGTGTGGCTTATTTTGTGGGTGTGGCTTGATGGCCCTGTGACCAGGTGGGAGTGGCTTGATGATCATTGGAATGGTGGTGTGGCTTAAAGGTCATGTGACTGGCTTAAAGGTGGCCAACATGATGTCACTCACATCAAGGGTTAGGGTTAGGGTGCCTGGCCGGGCAGTAGGAAAAGCAAGTAGGATGCTTGGCTGCATAGCTAGAGGTATAACAAGCAGGAAGAGGGAGATTGTGAACCCGCTATATAGAGCGCTGGTGAGACCACATTTGGAATACTGTGTTCAGTTCTGAAGACCTCACCTACAAAAAGATATTGCTCATATTGAACGGGTCCAAAGACAGGCTACAAAAATGGTGGAAGGTCTTAAGCATAAAATGTATCAGGAAAGACTTAATGAACTCAATCTGTATGGTCTGGAGGACAAAAGGGAAAAGGGGACATGATCGAAACATTTAAATATGTTAAAGGGTTAAATAAGGTCCAGGAGAGAAGTGTTTTTAAGAGGAAAGTGAACACAAGAACAAGGGGACACAATCTGAAGTTAGTTGAGGGAAAGATCAAAAGCAACGTGAGAAAATATTATTTCACTGAAAGAGTAGTAGATCCTTGGAGCAAACTTCCAGCAGACGTGGTTGGTAAATCCACAGTAACTGAATTTAAACATGCCTGGGATAAATATATATATCCATTGTAAGATAAAATACAGGAAATAGTATAAGGGCAGACTAGATGGACCACGAGGTCTTTTTCTGCCGTCAGTCTTCTATGTTTCTATCCACATCCATCCAATTGGATTAGCCATTCGTGACATCAGTCAGAGTTAGTTATTAACACTCATGGCCCCCAATGGGTTCTTCAGGGCCTTGCGAAAGGCCAGGAGGGTGGGGGCGGTACAAATTTGGTAAATCCACACTAACTGAATTTATAATAATAATAATAATAATTTATTAGATTTGTATGCCGCCCCTCTCTGAAGACTCGGGGCGGCTCACAACAACGATAAAAACAATTAAAAACAATTTAAACATGCCTGGGATAAATATATATCCATTGTAAGATAAAATACAGAAAATAGTATAAGGGCAGACTAGATGGACCATGAGGTCTTTTTCTGCCATCAGTTTTCTATGTTTCTATGTTTCTGGCCTCTCTTCGCCTCAAAGAGATAAAATTGCCCTCTCTATTTACTATTACCGAACATCCAAAATATACTGTTTTATTCTATGCATATATGCCATATGTCTACATACATATTACACACAGGTACACAAAAATATACATTATCTACTATATAAAGTGTATGTACACACACACACACACACACACACACAACTCTTCTAAAATTATACACATTCAACCTCATTTACTGCAAGAGGAAAAACATACCCAGAACCCAGAGGGGGGGGGAGGAAAATATATTTTCTACCGGTTCTGCGTACGTGACCAAAGGTTTACTACCAGTTCTGCATACCTGACCATACCCATAGAAGCCCCTCAGTGGGAGAAGTTCAGCTGTGATGTAGACCAATTGGATAAGATAAATCCTTCGCCCATCAAAAGGCATTTAAAAAACCAAACTCAAAATGTTTTAATTTATGGCCCCTCATAAAAAAAAACCAGCCAGGCACGTTTAAAGCTTCTTTTTTTTTTTTTGGTGGGCACAACTCTGGCACACCCCTCTCATACGCCAAATGTAAATTTCCTCCATGTCAATTCACTCCATCTAAACCTCATGTATTAGGACATGAAAAGAATGATTTAGAGCTAAAAACTCCTAGCAAACTCTTTGATCTCCCTACTGTTTTTTTTAAAAAAATGGAGAGGGGGGGAAGGAAGAGAGGGGAGGAAGGAAAGGAAGGAAGGAAAGTAAATATGTTCAGAATGATTAATAAGGTTAATAAGTGTGTGTGAGAGAGAGAGAGAGGAGAGAGAGAGAGAAAGAGAGAGAGAGGAGAGAGAGAGGAAAGAGAGAGAGAGAGGAGAGAGAGAGAGGAGAGAGAGAGGAAAGAGAGAGAGAGAGGAGAGAGAGAAAGAGAGAGAGAAGAGAGAGAGAGAAAGAGAGAGAGAAGAGAGAGAGAGAGAAAGAGAGAGAGGAGAGAGAGAGAAAGAGAGAGAGAGAGAGAGAGAGAGAGAGAAAGAGAGGAGAGAGGAGAGAGAAAGAGAGGAGAGAGAGAGAAAATGAAGGAGAATGAGTGAGAATAGCCCATAAAATCATCTGATACAATGTCCTTCCTGTCAACGACTACTTCAGCTTCAACCACAGCAACACACGAGCACACAACAGATACAAACTTAAAGTAAACTGCTCCAAACTCGACTGCAGGAAATACAACTTTAGTAATCGAGTAGTTAATTTATTTATTTATTTATTTATTTATTACTTAGATTTGTATGCCGCCCCTCTCCGAAGACTCGGGGCGGCATACAATGCACGGAACTCACTACCTGACTCTGTAGTATCATCACCTAGCCCCCCAAACTCTACCCTTAAGCTATCCACTGTTGACCTCTCCCGATTCCTAAGAGGTCAGTAAGGGGCATGCATAAGTGCACCAGAGTGCCTTCCTTCCCCTGTCCCAATGTTTCTCTTTTACTAGTATCATATATACTGCTCAAACAATAAAAGGGAACACTCAAAGAAGACACCCTAGATCTGAATGAATGAAATATTCTCATTGAATACTTTGTTCTCTACAAAGTTGAATGTGCACAACAGCATGTGAAATTGATTGTCAATCAGTGTTGCTTCCTAAGTGGACAGTTTGATTTCACAGAAGTTTGATTTACTTGGAGTTATATTGTGTTGTTTAAGTGTTCCCTTTATATTTTTCAGCAGTGTATATAAACATTGTTATATCTTTCTATACCACCATAGGTACTTGAAATAACAAACAAACAAACAAACAATAAATAAATATACTGAATATGATACACTAACACAAAAACTGAAAAATGATAAACAAATACAAGATATAGACACATGGAAAAGCTTTTATAATTGGGTCAACAACCGGAAAAAGAATAGCAGTACATAAGGTTAAAATAAAAAATAAAAGAAAATACAAAAACAATCCAAATATAGATGAATTATACTTTACTTATTTGTTGATAAACTCTTTTTACCTGTATTATTATTATTATCTCTGTATATACAATTACACTGATACGAATATCCGTGAACTTATAACGAGATATGCTGTAATAGATACAGCAGGGGAGGGGGGAGGGAAGGGCATATATGTTGTACGGTACTGTCATATAACAGACATCTTTCAATTGTACTCACAAATTGATAATACACTGATCTGTTTCTGTGTTTTTAATATATATATAATTCAATAAAAATCCATTTTTAAAAAGAAAGAAAGAAAGAAAGAAATCTAATATTAAAATGCATTAAAATCTCACACTTACTAAGACAAATAAATATCTAAACGTAAATACTTCTGAAAGGATGCTTGTCAAATGAAGCCATGAGGTCCCTCCCCCTTTTTTTTTTTTAAGGATAAAAGTCAAAATTTATTTCTCCTGAAAATGATAAATTTTTCCGCAAGGTAGTTAGCAGCTTTGGTGATACCAGATGAGAATATTTTTTCAGCCATGCTACAATGAGTAATCCAAGATTCCTGGGGTTTTCTTTTTTAAAAAAAATAGCCTTTTTATTTCACTGGATAATGGGCCAGTTTGTGCATTGCTAAATCAACTCTCTTGTGTTACCAGTGTTGCGGTCAGTGGCACTTTCGCAATTTGTCAGAAGAAATGCGGAATATCTCTACAGGAGTCTGTTTAAGAGGATATCATTTCTCGATAAGCTCTTGTTAAGGTCATTCTGCAGATTTGTCCCTTCTGTGTTTTCCTGTTGCTCCTGCCATTTGGGAACAATCTGATTTATTAGGATTAAACAACTTATGACTTCTGCTTGACTGGATCTATAATGTAAAAAAAAAAAATCCTACCTTTTCTTTTTAGGGGAAAAATGTGTAAAATATTTCCCAAAGCAAGCGGCATTGTAACAGTTGTAAATTAGTTGTAAATTAGTTGTTAACCTAATCTTGCATAGCTTCTTCTCTGGCAATATTACACTGCTAACCAGAGCATACAAAACATTTGCCAGACCAATTCTCTAATACAGCTAACCTGGCTGGGACCCCCCACTGCATATTGGATAGAAACATAGAAACATAGAAGTCTGACGGCAGAAAAAGACCTCATGGTCCATCTAGTCTGCCCTTATACTATTTTCTGTATTTTATCTTAGGATGGATATATGTTTATCCAGGCATGTTTAAATTCAGTTACTGTGGATTTATCAACCACGTCTGCTGGAAGTTTGTTCCAAGGATCTACTACTCTTTCAGTAAAATAATATTTTCTCATGTTGCTTTTGGTCTTTCCCCCAACTAACTTCAGATTGTGTCCCCTTGTTCTTGTGTTCACTTTCCTATTAAAAACACTTCCCTCCTGGACCTTATTTAACCCCTTTAATATATTTAAATGTTTCAATCATGTCCCCCCTTTTCCTTCTGTCCTCCAGACTATACAGATCGAGTTCATTAAGTCTTTCCTGATACATTTTATGCTTAAGACCTTCCACCATTCTTGTAGCCCGTCTTTGGACCCGTTCAATTTTGTCAATATCTTTTTGTAGGTGAGGTCTCCAGAACTGAACACAGTATTCCAAAGGTGGTCTCACCAGCATGTTAATACAATTGAGAGAGAGTACAGAAATATTTCACAAGAGCAGTCCTCCACTCCTCTGTTTGCAACAGAATACCTTGTTCCACCAGACTTGAAATTTTGGGCTTAAATAACTTAGAGTTACATCACCCTTGACCTGATCTAAATGTAGTTAGTCACTAAATGAACTGCTGTAAGTTAAGGACTACATTGTCCTGGAGAAGGTCTGTCTATACCAGGGGTAGGCAAAGTTGGCTCTTCTATGACATGTGGACTTCAACTCCCAGAAATCCTGAGCCAATCATGCTACTCATCATGAACTCAGGAATTCTGGGAGTTGAAGCCCACATGTCATAGAAAAGTCAACTTTGCCTACCCCTGGTCTATACTGTCACTAAGAATCAACGCTAACTTGATGATTGATAAGCCCATCAATAAGGTGACCAATTTTTTTACAATGAAAAGGACGGAAAAAAATAAGAAAAAAAACGCAACATAAATAATTGAAACATTTTATTAATTAAAACAAAAATACACTAATTATGTTTACATCCCTTTTAATTATTTAATTAAATGAGTATTTTTTTCCATTGAATGAATATTTTTTGTTAATATATCATTTTCTAACAATATATTGGAAATTTCAGAACAAGAAATATCCTTCATATTAAAATTTTACGGCAAGTGCTGCAGCTGTAATATTCATTGAGAAAGAAATAATTTCATATTTCCGTTACAAGTAAACACAAAGTATAGTATAGAGGCAATGGTGGGAGAAAAGGGCAAGACATATGAAGTTCTCCCGAGCCCTGCGCATGTGTTTCATAATCACGTCTTTCCAAACTGTACCGTCACATGACGCATAATAGTTCGGAACGGCATCTCTGAATACAGAGATTAGTTTTAAAATATCAAAAAGGAGGAGAGGGAGGAGGTCACTTTTCGAGGAAGGACAGAACCTACAAAAGAAGGACTGTCCTCCATAAAGGACGATTGGTCACCTTGCTATCAAACAAAGGCTGCTTCCAATTTGCCCCCTTAAATCATAACTTGGCTTTTTCAAACCATTAACAGAACTTTCACAGATCACGTCTAAAAGACACACTGGTGAAGATTAAATTATTTGCCTTAACAAACCCCTCTTGTCAGAAAAGCTTTGCATGCCTGTCATTTTCACCCCCTGGGGGTTCCATACCTTGAAAAGCAAAAGGAGGAATCAAAGATCTACAAATCTATATCTTGTTCTGCCAGGCTCTCTGGTAGGAGCCTCCCCGAAAATTCAAGGGTACAAATTTCAGACACACACACGTTTGAAAATTCAAAACAATGTTCTTTATCACAAAATTCAAAATAAACTAAGCACTCTTTTTGTATTGCAAAGAGCACTCGTCCCAAAACAACTGTCTTCTTCCACCGAAGTGAGACACACACACACACATGTTGCTCTGCTTTGGTTTCAAAGGCGTGAAAAATCAACAAAGTCCAGAAAACAGCAACACACAGTTCCTGAAGAACTGCGATCAGATACTCTTCCACAACGGCCAAACCCACATGCTGCTATTTATAGCAGCAGCCCTAATTACTGGAGCCCCACCCAACCACAGGTGGCCTCTCTTATCTCCTGTAATATGTCCTTACGTGGTCTCTTCTATGCATAATTCTGCGCTTGCGTGGGTCCAAGACGTCTTCATCTGAATCAATGGAAGATAATGGAGATTGACTGCCTGGGCTGTGTGCCAAGCCCTCCTCTTCCAAGTCACTCCCACCTTCTTCTTCGTCCCAGGAAACTAAACTCTGAACTG
>NC_091958.1:12090206-12165206 GCF_031021105.1 Erythrolamprus reginae
GAAATTGATCGGCAACCAATGCAGACTGCGGAGTGTTGGTGTAACATGGGCATACCTGGGGAAGCCCATGACTGCTCTCGCAGCTGCATTCTGCACGATCTGAAATTTCCGAACACTTTTCAAAGGTAGCCCCATTTATGCAACTATATACATTCCTTTTATATCCCATTTTTCCATCAGCTGACATATAATTTTAAATGGTATTTGCATTAAAATTGTAACGCATTTTGTGAGAGTAGGTTATAGTCTGTGTAGTCTGGAGGACAGAAGGGAAAGGGGGGACATGATCGAAACATTTAAATATGTCAAAGGGTTTTAATAAAGTTCAGTAGGGAAGTGTTTTTAATAGGAAAGTGAACACAAGAACAAGGGGGCACAATCTGAGGCTAGTTGGGGGAAAGATTAGAAGTAATGTGAGTTAGGCATAGTTAGGAAAAAATAGCAAATAGCCAGGAGAAATTTAGATAGCTATAGCACTTTAAATATAAATGAAAGCGAAGAACATTATCTAAAATCCGGATGATAGCACTTGGAAAGGAGGTCGCACAAGATGAATAATAATTGGATAAGTAATTAGAAAAATTTGATTAATTTGACTATGAATTTGGCATTTGATATATTATATTATATTTTAATTTTGAGGTATGTAAATTGGAATCTCTGTAAGGTGTGAAAAAAAATAAAAAAAATTATAGCCACAAAAAAGAAGTAACACGAGAAAATTTTATTTGACTGAAAGAGTAGTAGATGCTTGGAAGAAACTTCCAGCAGACGTGGTTGGTAAATCCACAGTACCTGAATTGAAACGTGCCTGGGATAAACATCTATCCACCCTAAGATAAAATACAGGAAATAGTATAAGGGCTGACTAGATGGACCATGAGGTCTTTTTCTGCGATCTATCTTCTATGCTTTTAGGTTTGTTTTTTTATTTGTTTGTTTGTTTGTTTGTTTATTGGATTTAAATTGATATAGGTTTTGATCTGTTTGGTTTTTTTTAAATAATTCATTGGTCATATTAACAGAATGTTAATTTTCAAAGTCAATCAGCGCTTCCAGGATTGTGGAATTACATAAACCAGAACCCAGGGAGCTTTCCTCGGAGATATGAAAATTGAAGCAGAAACAAAATTGTCCTCAAGGTTTCTCGAGATAGAAACATAGAAACATAGAAGACTGACGGCAGAAAAAGACCCCATGGTCCATCTAGTCTGCCCTTTTACTATCCAAAAGGTTTTTCTAACAAGCTCAAACCCACTGACAAGGGAAGTCCACGTGGAAGCCAGAATCACTTAACAACCAGGGGGCTAACCTAACCCCTGCAGTGATGCACTGAATGACAGTGGGGGGGGGGGAAGGTCATAAATAGCAGGGGATTCCAACTTACCGCCACATGTACAGGAAGCAAATGTTGTAAGATGTGCGGGTATGCACATCTTCCAAGTCACTCCCACCTTCTTCTTCGTCCCAGGAAACTAAACTCTGAACTGACTCTGTCGGCAATAACACAGGCCTGTGACATGTTGAACTTTTTTTCCCAATACTACTTGGTTTGCCTTAGTTTGAACTTAATGCATTTCAGGAGATCTCCGGATGACCCTCACTATGGAATTTGAATATCCCAAAATCGCCTATTTGCCAATTACTCTAAAGTGTGCAATAGGGTTGATATTCCGGCAGGCGTCTGTAATATGGTAAATGATTTAGCTTTACTAGATAAATGGTCAAAGCAATGGAAACTGCAGTTTAATGTTTCCAAATGTAAAATAATGCACTTGGGGAAAAGGAATCCTCAATCTGAGTATTGCATTGGCAGTTCTGTGTTGGCAAAAACTTCAGAAGAGGAGGATTTAGGGGTAGTGATTTCTGACAGTCTCAAAATGGGTGAGCAGTGTGGTCGGGCAGTAGGAAAAGCAAGTAGGATGCTTGTCTGCATAGCTAGAGGAATAACAAGCAGGAAGAGGGAGATTATGATCCCGCTATATAGAGTGCTGGTGAGACCACATTTGGAATACTGTGTTCAGTTCTGGAGACCTCACCTACAAAAAGATATTGACAAAATTGAACGGGTCCAAAGACGGGCTACAAGAATGGTGGAAGGTCTTAAGCATAAAACGTATCAGGAAAGACTTCATGAACTCAATCTGTATAGTCCGGAGGACAGAAGGAAACGGGGGGACATGATCGAAACATTTAAATATGTTAAAGGGTTAAATAAGGTTCAGGAGAGAAGTGTTTTTAATAGGAAAGTGAACACAAGAACAAGGGGACATAATCTGAGGTTACTTGGGGGAAAGATCAAAAGCAACGTGAGAAAATATTATTTCACTGAAAGAGTAGTAGATCCTTGGAACAAACTTCCAGCAGACGTGGTTGGTAAATCCACAGTAACTGAATTTAAACATGCCTGGGATAAACATAGATCCATCCTAAGATAAAATACAGGAAATAGTATAAGGGCAGACTAGATGGACCATGAGGTCTTTTTCTGCCCTCAGTCTTCTATGTTTCTATGTTTCTATGTTTTGGTGAAAATTGCCAAAATCTCACATGTGTGTACATTCTACCATGAAATATTGCTTCCTGTTCATGCACAGAAGCAAAATCTCACCAGGATTCATGCGCCCGCCTGCCGGTCACCCGGAGTTGCGCGCGCATTGTGGTTTTCACTACTGGTGTACAGAGTGGCCCGTACTGGTAAAGAACCCAATACTGTTCATAAAATGGGCAATATTCACTTAACAACCATTTCACTTAGCAACAGAAATCTTAGCTTCAATTGTGGTCATATGTTAAGGATTACCTGTATGTTGTACACCACCCAGAGTCACTTGATTGTGAGATGGTTATACAAATACAATAAATAAATACATGAATGAAAATAATAAATGAAAGACGAGGGGTGGGCTTCAAAATTTAAGAAAGGGATTCTCTACCTAGTTGCCGGGTGGGCGTGGCCTTGGTGGGTGTGGCCTAATCAGCCTCCTGCACCACAGCGGAGCATTACCCTCTCTGCGCTCTGGAAGCTTTGCTCAAACGTCCGGGAGGGTGAAAACAGGACGAAAAGTGGGGCTGCCTTAATCCGAGGGAACAAAAAGAAGTCTGCTGGGGCAACGTCAGGACTATGGGGGGGGGGGGGCAGCGTTGGCGCCTGGCGTTTGGCCAGGAACTCGCAGACTCGTAATGCGTTGTGGCAAGACGCGTTTTTCATCCAGACAAGAGATCCAATCAGCCGTGATGAAGACCTTGCGAGAGGTCCCCGAAGACGCCTTCCTGGACGCGTACCGGTCACGGCAGAGTAACTGGAAAAAATGTGTAGAGGCCCAAGGACAGTACTTTGAAGAATTTTAAGTGTTTGTGCAAATCTGTTCAATAAATTACTTTTTTTAAAAAAATAATTGCATTACTTTTGGAACACACCCTGTATATTATTAATTCTTTGCTCATTTACTTTTTCAGCTGTGTTGTTTTTGTTTTTTTGTTCTCATCTGCTATGTGATATTCTTAAAGACGAAAGTCCTCCATGACCCCGTCATATTTCTCTTGGCATTTTAAGTGACACTTTCCATATTGTTCCAAGCAGCGTCTATCAGCCTACAGCTCTCTGGTCGCCTTGTGTCTTCACTCAGCCCTCCGGTTCCTTAAACATGTTTTTAAAAAGTCTAGACTATTTGGCCTAGAGAGACAAGGAGCAGAAGCTACATGGCACTACTCACCCTTGAGTGGGTATCATTCTTCTGATGCTGTTTCTTTTCATTTCATGTTAGCCACATGCCAAATTGCGTGACATTGCCAACGCAATGTCTTAATTTCTGGCGTGCTTACCTTTCCCACCTGTTAGTGACAAGAAGCACTGTGGGATTTATTTGTTTGTTTGTTTGTTTATTTGTTTGTTTTATTTATTTACTTACTTACTTACTTACTTACTTACTTACTTACTTACTTACTTACTTATATGCCGCCCCTCTCTGGAGACTCGGAGTGGCTAACAGTAACAATAAAACAGTGTACAATAGTAATCTAATACTAAAAACGATTAAAAAACCCATTAATATAAAAACCAAACATACATACATACATACATACCATGCACAGAATTGTAAAGGCCTAGGGGGAAAGAGGATCTCAATTCCCCATGCCTGGCGGCAGAAGTGGGTTTTAAGTAGCTTACGAAAGGCAAGGAGGGTGGGGGCAATTCTAATCTCTAGGGGGAGTTGGTTCCAGAGGGCCAGGGCCGCCACAGAGAAGGCTCTTCCCCTGGGTCCCGCCAAGCGACATTGTTTAGTTGACAGGACCCGGAGAAGACCCACTCTGTGGGACCTAACTGGTCACTGGGATTCGTGCAGCAGAAGGCGGTCCCTGAGATAATCTGGTCCGTTGCCATGAAGGGCGTTATAGGTCATAACCAACACTTTGAATTGTGATCGGAAACTGATCGGCAACCAATTTATACGACGGCGCAGCTAACCAAGTTCAGTAAACAGGCCCCTCAAGGAAAAGAAGTAGCTCACAATGTAGGGCCAGCCCAGAGGACAAGCTCTCTAATCCCGCCAATGATGTTCTAAAACCTTATGATGGCTACCAGCCGACGGTTACGCGCAGACCTCAATCCATTTTTATCGTATTCTGGCTGCAGTGCTATATTTCCTGCCTCCCCTTAGCACCACACATACAGTGTACTTGAAAACAAAAATCGATAATATTGATCCCCAATGTCACCACAATTATTCTTTTGAAACAGCCATTGAAAACAAATTACATCTGCACTGCCTTTTCATCCGATAGCTCTGGGTGAGCAATGCTCACGGTAGCCCCTGGCACCTTCGGCGTCAGCTCTAGTGTCACTAAAGGCAGCAGAAGGGAGTATTGGAAAGGGGGAGGGAGAAGGGAAGGACATGGAATCAGTTGTATAATTAGTAGTTTTTATACACAAAAGTTCTTCTGCCTAGTTGCTCTCATTTAATTCGGAAGAATCTCTCAATTTGCACTTGAGACTTCGTTCAAAGTTTTTTTTTTTTTTTTTAAGTTTTGGTGAAATTCTCACGGTGCGGTTCTTGTATTACAATTTGGCTATCCAAAGGGATGACTGTGAAGGTTACAGAGACATAGAAGACTGGCGGCAGAAAAAGACCTCATGATCCATCTAGTCTGCCCTTATACTATTTTTTGTATTTTATCTTAGGATGGATCTATGTTTATCCCAGGCATGTTTAAATTTAATTACTGTGGATTTACCAACCACGTGTGCTGGAAGTTTGTTCCAAGGATCTACTACTCTTTCAGTAAAATAATATTTTCTCATGTTGCTTTTATTATTATTATTATTATTATTATTATTATTATTATTATTATATTATTATTATTATTATTATAATTATTATTATTATTATTATTATTATTATTATTATTATTATTTATTAGATTTGTATGCCGCCCTTCTCCATAGACTCGGGGTGGCTAGTCTGCCCTTATACTATCTAGTCTGCCCTTATTCTATTTTCTGTATTTTATCTTAGGACGGATATATGTTTATCCCAGGCATGTTTAACTTCAGTTACTGTGGATTTACCAACCACGTCTGCTGATAGTTTGTTCCAAGGATCTACTACTCTTTCAGTAAAATAATATTTTCTCATGTTGCTTTTGATCTTTCCCCCAACTAACTGCAGATTGTGTCCCCTTGTTCTTGTGTTCACTTTCCTATTAAAAACACTTCCCTCCTGGACCTTATTTAACCCTTTGACATATTTAAATGTTTCGATCATGTCCCCCCTTTTCCTTCTGTCCTCCAGACTCTACAGATTGAGTTCACTTATTTATGGGACCGTCCCTTGCTGGATACCTCCCAGAGATGTATAAGAGCACACAGAGTTGGCCTCCTCCAGGTCCCATCAACTAAGCAATGCAGGTTGACGGGACCATGGGGGAGGGCCTTCTCTGTGGCTGCCCCGGCTCCATGGAATCTATTCCCCCCAGATGTCCGTACTGCTCCCACCCTATGGATTTTCTGTAAGGCCACGAAGACCTGGCTTTGCCGGCAGGCCTGGGGACCATGAACCAACAACAATCATGGACAAATTGTATGAATTTCAAGTATGTGTGTTGAGTTTGTTTATTATGGGTTTTAATTGAGGTTTTATAGCTCAGATTTTATATTTGACTTCTTTTACTGTTTTTGTATTTTATACTGTTATAAGCCGCCCTGGGTGCTTTGGGAATGGGCAGCATAGAAGTTGAATTAAATAAATAAATTAAATAAATAAATAAGTTAGTGGTTCTCAACCTGGAGGTCAGGACCTCTAAGGGGTCGAAGGACCGTTTCACAGGGGTCACCTAAGACCCTGGGAAAAGACAAATTTCCCTTGGTGTTAAGAACTAAAGCTTCTATTCTGGCCCCTTGGAATCTATTTTTACAATCCGACCAATCGCAAATCACGAATCTGCCGCACAAATCCCAGCGACCGATTAGGTCCCACAGAGTTGGCCTTCTCCGGGTCCCGTTGACTAAACAATGTCATCTGGCGGGACCCAGGGGAAGAGCCTTCTCTGTGGTGGCTCTGACCCTCTGGAACCAGCTCCCCCCGGAGATTAGGATTGCCCCCACCCTCCTTGCCTTTCGTAAACTCCTTAAAACCCACCTCTGCCGTCAGGCATGGGGGAATTGAAGCATCTCCCCCTTGCCCATGTAATTTTTGTGTATGATTTGATTGTGTGTTAGTTTTTATATATTGGGGTTTCTTTTTTGGACTTTGTAATCTAAAACTGTAATTTAGATTTCTAAATATTAGATTTGTTACTACGTACTGTTTTTTACCATTGTTGTGAGCCGCCCCGAGTCTGCGGAGAGGGGCGGCGTATAAATCCAATAAATCTAATCTAATCTAATCAGGTGTTTACAGTGGGCGTGTTCCTCTGAACTCCCTTGCCAATCACTTAAAGCTCTGTTGGGAGAATTGGTGCTAGACTTATGGTTGGGGGTCACCATAACATGAGGAACTGTAATAAGTGGTTGCGGCATTAGAAAGGTTGAGAACCATTGAGTTAAGTGCAATGAAACTGGGAACAGGAAGTGGCTTCAACCCTTCTAACTAATTATAAGGAGAAATATATTATTTTATTTTCTAGGCTCATTTTTCATAGAAACATAGAAGTCTGACGGCAGAAAAAGACCTCATGGTCCATCTAGTCTGCCCTTATACTATTTTCTGTATTTTATCTTAGGATGGATATATGTTTATCCCAGGCATGTTTAAATTCAGTTACTGAGGATTTATCTACCACGTCTGCTGGAAGTTTGTTCCAAGGATCTACTACTCTTTCAGTAAAATAATATTTTCTCATGTTGCTTTTGATCTTTCCCCCAACTAACTTCAGATTGTGTCCCCTTGTTCTTGTGTTCACTTTCCTATTAAAAACACTTCCCTCCTGGACCTTATTTAACCCTTTAATATATTTAAATGTTTCGATCATGTCCCCCCTTTTCCTTCTGTCCTCCAGACTATACAGATTGAGTTCATTAAGTCTTTCCTGATACGTTTTATGCTTAAGACCTTCCACCATCCCCACACTTTTAGATAGATTGCTGAAAAGATCTTTGTAAAAAAAAAAAAAAAGGAAAAGAAGTGGAGAGAAATTGTATGTGGACCTCAAGCTGTAGACTGTCTACCTCTGACCTATACTAACTGACAGCAGCAATTCAGAACTATTTACCCGCTCTGTCTGGAGATGCTGAAGTTTGAAGTTGTGACCTTTTGAGCGCAAAGTATGAGTGGAATCATTGACTTGCAGCCTCCCCTGATCAACCATGAAGAACAAGTCTGGTGTCTAAAATTGTTAGAACCTTCCCTCTCCAAACACCTACGGAATCATTTCGGAAAACGATGGATTGCTCGCTTCGTTCGTCTTAACCAGCTTCAACCTCAAAATGCTAGCTGAAGGCACCCATTTTCCTTAAAAAATCCCCTAATCCTATATTCTTATAAGATATTTTTCACCGAGCATTTGTGGTATTCATGTTTTTCTAACATACACAGGCTGTAGGTTGTGAGTTGCCTGTTCAGGAGAGTGAAAAACGCCTGTCTTTCAATGTATGCAATTGGTCAAGGATTGCAAATTAGATAAATTTTCATTCAGATGTAAAAGGTAAAATCCTTCCCTTAAATCACTTTGATGAATTTGAATCGCTTTGAATCTAATCGCAAATTAAATAAATTTTCTTTCTTTTTTAGATGCTTTATTTATTTGTTTTTTTTCCCTTTAGAAACATCACAGTAATTTTACAGAGATCTATACCTTATCTCTTACATTTTGTCTGTTTTATAACATACATTCTTTACGATTGCTTAATTCTATTTTTCATGCATCCTTTCACATTGTATCACATAACATTAATTTCGTTTCCGGTCCAATTATACCATTTATTCTAAGTTTCATAATACTTCTGAATTGTTTAGTCCCTTGATCACCATTGTTAGCCTGCCCATATCTGCACACCTGTAAATTGTTTCTATGACTTGGTTTTCTGATGGTATTGTATTATTTTTCCAGTATTGTGCATAGCAAATCCTTCTGGCCGCTCTTCTGTGAATTATTAAGATTTTTGGAAAATGATACAAGAGATAACAAGCAAAGAAATAGAATTTACTCCTGAAAGCATGTTGTTGGGAATTTGGAAAAAAAACAATGTCCTAAAAAAATTCAATACGCAAATTAAATAAATGTTCATTCAGATGTAAAATATAAAATCCTTTCCTTAAATCGCTTTGATGAATTTGAAAAAGGTGTTGATCTCATTCCAGTTTGAATCTTGGCTTCCAGTCAAATCAATCTGATCTTATCTGAATAGTTGTTTAATGTCCAGTTCTGTACATGATTTAAATCAAACAGTCAATTCAATTTTAATCAGACCATTTAATCAGTTTGGTATCTTTTTTCAGGACTGATTATATTTTATTTTGATCCTATCTAGTTGAATACATCTATTCTCCAAAGCACCAGAGGACAGAACAAGAAGCAATGGATGGAAACTAATCAAGGAGAGAAGCAGCTTAGAAATAAAGTGAAATTTCCCGGACAGTTAGAAACAATTAATCAGTGGAACAAACTTGCCTCCAGAAGTTGTGGGCACATCCAACAGTTTTAAAGAAGAGATTGGATAACCAGTTGTCTGAAATGATATAAGATTTCCTGTTTGAACATGTTGTGATTCAGCCTGAGGCTGCTCAGGGACCAGCTGTGTCTCTGCTGGCTCCATGCCCGGAGGAGGATGACAGCGCAGAGGAGGGGGCTAATCAGTCGGACGGGGGAGAGGAGAGTCAGGAATGGGATGAAGGAGAACAGCATGAGAGCCCGGGGGGGCGCTCTCCCCAGCCAGTAGCTTGGAGTCATTAGGTGATGACGCACAAGCTGTCATTGACATGAGACAGAGACGTTCAGAGCAACAAAAAGAGCAGTTAAAGAAATATTATCACCATTGAATTAGAAACAGCTGGGTTTGGGTGTGGTCCTCATCAGCAGGGTTTAAAAGGGCAGGCAAGGCCTTGAAGCCATGTGGAGTGTTATCAATTGGAGTTACGGTGACCTGTTTTGATTCTCAGCATGTCTGATTTTGGCTTGTGGCCTCGCAGTCTGGAAGACTCGTGGGAGGCGTCTGTTTGCTATCTCCAGCTTCGTCTTGGCAGCAAGAATCTGGTATTGCTTCATGGACTATTCCCTTCGTGTATATATTTGAAGTTCTAGCGTTTTTCCTGTTTGTAAGGACATTTTCTGTTACCTGTGTTTTCCTTGAATTATATAAACTGCCTTTGCCTTTTACCAGTGTGTCTGGATTCTCTTTTTGGGTTGGTATTGGCTTCTGGAGTGACCCAGACAGAACAGAACAGTTATTTGATAAGTTGATTGTTTGCAGGCATTTACCAAATTGCTATCAAGTCAAAAAGGTTTTCACAAACCTTTCACAAACCTTTCACAAACATCAGCCTTCCATCCTTCTGAGGTGGGTAAAATGAGGACCAATATTGTTGGGGACGATAGGCTGACTCTGTAAACCGCTTAGAAAATGCTGTAAAGCACTGTGGGTCTTCTCCGGGTCCCATCAACCAAACAATGTCGCTTGGTGGGACCCAGGGGAAGAGCCTTCTCTGTGGTGGCCCCGGCCCTCTGGAACCAACTCCCCCCAGAGATTAGAATTGCCCCCACCCTCCTTGCCTTTCGTATGCTGCTTAAAACCCACCTCTGCCGCCAGGCATGGGGGAACTGTGATACCCTTTCCCCCTATGCCTTTAAAATTTTATGCATGGTATGTCTGTATGTATGATTGGTTTTTATATAATGGGTTTTTAACTGTTTTTAGTATTGGATTATTGTTATATACTGTTTTATTACTGTTGTTAGCCACCCCGAGTCTGTGGAGAGGGGCGGCATACAAATCCAATAAATAAATAAATAAAATATAGGTCTAAGTGCTATTTAAGTCAAAAAGAGGGCAGGGAAAATATTTACTGACCCCTCACATCCTGGACACAAATTGTTTCAACTCCTACCCTCAAAACGTCACTACAGAGCACTGCACACCAAGACAACTAGACACAAGAACTGTTTTTTTTTTCCGAACGCCATCACTCTACTAAACAAATAATTCCCTCAACACTGTCAGACTTTCTACTAAATCTGCACTTTTATTCTACTAGTTTTTCTCATCATTCCTATCACCCATTTCCTCCCATGTTGACTGTATGACTGTAACATGTTGCTTATATCCTAAGATTTTTATTAAGATTGCTTCTTCATTGCTTATTTGACCCCTATGACAATCATTAAGTGTCGTACCATATGATTCTTGACAAATGTATATTTTCTTTTATGTACGCTGAGAGCATATGCACCAAGACAAATTCCTTGTGTGTCCAATCACACTTGGCCAATAAAAATTCTATTCTATTCTATTCTATTAAGCTTTCACAGACCAGCAGTCCCTGTTGTATCTAGATGCCTTGCATGCCAGAGAGATTATTTACATGGAACAATCTTTTATCCATGCTTTGAACATTTAATCTTTAGCTCCGTTCTACTCATCCTGGCAACTGTCGGCTTTGTGTCATTTCCCTTTCTGGAAAACACAACATACGCACCTTATGTTTCACTGAACATTACAGCGGCTGGCCACCCCCATGCAGGGGAAAATTGCTTGCTCAACTCTGACCACACAAGTCGCTGCAGTTGGTTCCTACAAGCACAGAAGTGCTACCTTTGGAGTATTAAGAAAACCGATAGCCTTGTTGACATGAACAGAGGAGCCTAACCCCTGAAGCCTCCTGATATGAAACATTGATTTTTCTGTCTGGGTATGATTCTAAAGCTATTCATTCTGAATGGTCAAGACTCACGGGTTTGAGGAGAGGGGGAGAACGAGCGGGAAAGAAATCTTTTTTTTTTCACCGTTACCTCCAGGCAAAATGGAAGGCTACACTCCAGATTCTGAGATATATCATTTGTTCAAGCTATGTTTTGCTGAAAATTCACCATGTCAAAACACGGACATAATGCAAGCATGATTTTTATCAGGGAACCAAATTATTCTGGATCAGATTATTATTATTATTATTATTATTATTATTATTATTATTATTATTATTATTATTATTATTAATTAGATTTGTATGCCGCCCCTCTCCATAGACTCAGGGCGGCTCACAACAATAACAAAGACAATGTAAGAACAAACCTAATAATTTAAAAAACACTAAAACCCCCATTATTAAAAGCAAGAAATGCAGGTTTAATTATCCTGTAAGAATAGCTTTTCATAGTCCACAACTCTTCTAATCACACTATGGGAAAGCATCAGGTTGAGGAAGGTAGCTCAGAATATTTGCCTAATCAGGATGAAATGTTAATGAGAAATATACTAAATATAACAATTAAAAAAAACTAATAGAAAAAGTATTGGCTAATGAATTAATATTCTACACAGCCCTCCTACTTAGTGTAATAAACTAGGATTTCTTGCCATAAATCTATTTGGAGTTACTTTTTTCATATTTTTAGATAATATTTTTACTTGAAACTCAAGAATATAGTATATCTAGTTTGCTAAATAACTATTGACAAATAGAGGTTTCCTTTAAACTTCCTAGTGCTACAACAATTTTGTTTAAAATCCAATACAAAAAAATTAATTTATAGTCCCCCCCAAAAAAAAACCCAATCTATGTTAGTAATTTAACATATAATCTTGAAAGATTGGGTTGCGCTTCAACCCGTTGCTCTTGAACCAGTTCCCTCCTACCCAAAACCAAAACATTATCTCAGCCCCCCCCCTCCGACAAGGGTTAGGAGGGAGGAGTCAAATGGTTTCTAACAGCTATAGTAGCTGATAATAATTTTGCAACCTTCTTAAAAGCTTCTGAAGATTGGTCAGTCACAAGAACGATGATAGAACTGCAGATCCTATCACCATAATTGCCATGTTTCTCTTGGACTATATATATATATATATATATATAGTATAGCCTAGTACAGTATAGATTATATATATGTATAGCTTCCTCACGCAACAAATTACCTTACTCCTCCAGACTTCAATTAGTGTTCCCTCGATTTTCGTTGTGTAGCCAATCAGAGAAACACTAGGAAAGAAACCAGCACCTGGAACCCACACCGAATTTCGGACATCAAAACCCAAGAAAATGTCCAACAATATTTCACCAGAAGAGCCCTTCACTCCAGCACTCGAAACAGAATACCCTACGAAACTAGACTTACAATCCTGGGTCTAGAAAGCTTAGAACTACAATGCCTTAAACATGATCTAAGTATTGCCCACAAGATCATATTCTGCACCATCCTGCCTGTCAACGACTACTTCAGCTTCAACCGCAATAACACAAGAGCATGCAACAGGTTCAAACTTAATATCAACCGCTCCAAACTTGACTGTAAAAAATATGACTTTAGCAATCGAGTTGTTAAAGCATGGAACTCATTACCAGACTCCGTGGTGTCAACCCCCAACATTTTTCCCTTAGACTTTCCACGGTTGACCTCTCCAGATTCCTTAGAGGTCAGTAAGGGGCGAGAATAAGTGCACTAGTGTGCCTTCCGTCCCCTGTCCAATTGTCCCTCCTATATTTTATATATCTTTTCTCCCATTCATATATCCTTTCCTCTACTCTTCATTGATGTATTCTATTCTCATATCTCTTCTTCTATCCCTTCCCTGATATTTACTACCACATGTTTTTATTCTCTTTAACTTTCAATTTGTATTGGACAAAATAAATAAATAAATAAATAAAACCTGATGATGGAACAAAGGAAGAGACCTCTAGAGCAGTGTTTCCCAACCTTGGCAACTTGAAGTTATTTGGACTTCAACTCCCAGAATTCCAAAGCCAGCATACGCTGGCTGGGGAATTCTGGGAGTTGAAGTCCAAATATCTTCAAGTTGCCAAGCTTGGGAAACACTGGTCTAGACCACTCAATAAAGTTGACAAAATAAGTGCAACCACGAGGGATTATTTTAAGGAAGAGCAATCGCCTCATTCTGGTTAGTATTTCTCCCATATTGATCTTCTCCGACAAAAATAGTCGAATTCGCTCCGGGCAGATGCCAAGCAAAATTCTTTTAGTCCCTAGGGATTTTTTATTTCACTATATTTTTTGAGGCCTGGGAGATTTTGAAATTTGCTTATATATACTGCTCAAAAAAAATAAAGGGAACACTCAAATAACACATCCAAGATCTGAATGAATGAAATATTCTCATTGAACACTTTGTTCTGTACAAAGTTGAATGTGCACAACAGCATGTGAAATGGACTGTCAATCAGTGTTGCTTCCTTTTTTAAAAAAAAAAATATTTTTATTGATTTTTATAATACCAATATAACAATGGAACATGCGCACAACATATAACAATGTGCTCAGTGTTGAAAGCGCCCACCACCAGACAACATTCATACCCCTCCACCAAAATGGGGGCATATTTTCTTTATACCGTTTTAACTCAAGAGCAATATATCTATTTACACATTATAAAGTAACTCTAATTTATTCTTTAGAGCTTGGTCTCGAATTCTATTGACCACATATTTGTATTGTATTTTGTATTTATTAGATTTGTATGCCGCCCCTCTCCGAAGACTCGGGGCGGCTAACAACAATATAAAAAGACAATGTAAACCAATCTAATATTAAAAACAATCTAAAAAGCCCCAATTTAAAGAACCACCCATACATACAAGCATACCATGTATAAATTCTATAAGCCAAGGGGGAAGGGAAATTTCAATTCCCCCATGCCTGACAACAGAGGTGGATTTTAAGGAGCTTGCGAAAGGCAAGGAGGGTGGGGGCAACTCTGATATCCGGGGGAAGCTGGTTCCAGAGGGTCGGGGCCGCCACAGAGAAGGCTCTTCTCCTGGGTCCCCCCAAACAACATTGCTTAGTCGACGGGACCTGGAGAAGGCCAACTCTGTGGGACCTAACCGGTTGCTGGGATTCATGTGGCAGAAGGCGGTCCCGGAGATAATCTGGTCCGATGCCATGAAGGGCTTTATAGGTCATAACCAACATATCCTCTTATCTTCTCCTATCATCCCATCAGTTCCCGTAGATTAGTCAATCAGTGTTGCTTCCTAAGTGCACAGTTTGATTTCACAGAAGTTTGATTTACTTGGAGTTATATTGTGTTGTTTATGTGTTCCCTTTATTTTTTTGAGCAGTGCACATTTATTGAAACAAAAATAAGCCCTTTTTTAAAAAAACAAACAAACATACAAATACATCTACCAACGTTATCTGTTGTTAGAATTCACACATTATTCTTTGTTTACCTGATTGTGTATCGTTCTAGTGGGAAAATGTTTGCCTTAAAAAACTCCTTTTCTTTTCTTCTTTCTGACTTTGGAAGTAGCCGGACAAATGATTTAAAAGCAGAAACAGACAGGAGCCAAATAATAATAATAATAATAAAAACCTCACGCAACTAATACATAGATTTTTTTTCCCCTTCCTCCTCTAGCTTGATTAGCCAAGCCAATAGAAAATTCCAGAATAGGCAGACAATTATTTTAACTGTCATAGCCTGGCAATTGTAATTGACATGATTTGTACGAGATGCGGTGTAATAACTGAATATATTAAAAAAAAAAAATCGCGTGGCTTGATTACCAGGCGAACATTACTAGTGCCACAATATTATTAACAGCACAATTATCACAGGCTCCCTAGGACATGCTCTTAGCTCTCGGATGCATTAGCGAGCCTGTGCTAACGAAGGAAGGGGGGCAAAAATTAAAGTACAGCAAATTTCCAAAGCACCGGTTGGGCCCAATAGCATTAAAAATTTATAAAATTAGCGCCCCCCCCCCCTTTCTCTCCCCCTCCCGCCTTCTTCATGGTACAAGCACCCCGAATGTGACAAGTGTTTGGTTTAAATGAAGATCAGCTACAAGGATTAAACTGGAGTCTGGGATTCTTTGTCTCTCTCCTTCCCTCTGCTTTGGCTATTCCATTCTCGCAGGCTTCCCTTCCACCCACCCACCCACCCGACGCCCCAATCCAGCTGAAATATGTAACCATTACAGAGTGACAGCTTGACACACAATGACCTGTCAGAACATTCATCTCTCAATGTTTTATTTTAGCCGAAGAGCCAAGCTGCAGGAAAAATAAGCAAGTTGTTTTAAGGTTTGGAGTGAGATCAAACATTTCTGGCGTCTCCACTTACCAGACCTTTGATTTACAACGGATCTGTCAAGGTCTGATTAGACACTGTGTGTTTAAAACCTATAGACTAGAGGTTGCACAATCGCACCGGCTACCCACTTTCCCCTCCCCAAACACACACACACACACACAACACACAAAAGGCACCACCACCACCCTGGCTGTAATTTCATTGACGTGAGTGAGCTAAAAGTGGTTTGCGTCTTGCAAAACCTTTTTGCATTTAAAAAATAAACACAGGATAAAATTAGCCATAATTAAATCACCTATATGGAAAGCACATGAGCTTATTTTTAGGGTAGCTGTCTGTATACAATTTTGCCAGATCTGACTACGTTTTTATTTACGGTATTTATTTATTTATTCATAAATAAATACCAGATAATAGTCATCGGAGAGGGGCAGCCTACAAATCTAATAAATTATTAGTATTATTAGTGTTATTATTACTATTATTACTATTATTATTATTATTATTATTATTACTATTACTATTATTACTATTACTATTACTATTACTATTACTATTACTATTACTATTACTATTAAAGGCAACATGAGAAACATATATCCATTGTAAGATAAAATACAGGAAATAGTATAAGGGCAGACTAGATGGACCATGAGGTCTTTTTCTGCCGTCAGTCTTCTATGTTTCTATGTTTCTATTACTATTACTATTATTATTATTATCATTATTATTATTATTATCATTATTATTATTATCATTATTATTATTGGATTTATACGCTGCCCCTCTCCGAGGACTCAGGGCGGCTTACAACATATAAAAGAAACAATGTAAACATCCTAATCCAATTAATTTAAACTAATTTAAATGTAATTTACCTTTACCTATCCAGAAGTGGTTTAAAAGTGTTACGGTAAAATTGCATCTATTTGTGGCCCGTAATACTTCCAGGTTTTCAACACAATATTTTATTCTTTTCTATTTCCAAATTCATCTGAAATTACTATACTGGAAAGCAGATTGGAATGATTATCAACAAATACACCTGCTTTCTCTCGAAGAAGCACTGAACTGTCTATTTTCAAGCTTTAGCAAAGCTTAAGATGCATTTGGAATTATACACTACTGATAATTTAGCCCCAGTGAAGGCCTAACCCACACATTATTCAGAGTTGTGTGGATGCTTCTTTTAACGCAACATTTTGCAAGGATCAAATTAATGAAAATGTATCTATGTGAAATTCACAGCTGGTATTTTTACTTTTTTAATTTTATCAATGGTCTATAATATGGTTCCTGCCAATATTAAGACCTATTCAATGAATATTTTAAGGTGTTTTTTTAAGCTGCCAATGGATATAATTCTCAGATGGTGGAGATAGTCGTTAGAAATAAATAAATAAAAATGTGCTCCTACAAATTATACAATGGCAACATGTGGCTTTTTTTTTTTAAAAGGCTTTCAGGTATTAAATATTTTCAGTGCATTACGCTTTCAGCATATGTAATTGCAACTGAAATGAATGCACACAAATGAACGGAAATATATGGATTCCGTTTGCCGCTGGAAAAAGAAACAGCAAAATTTGTGCCCAGCGTTAACGTGTGTAATTCCTTAAGACTATATTGTGGCATATGGTTCATTGTAGGAAATTATGAATACATGTCTTTGGAGAGCTTTTGGTTGTAAATTTGGGGCTTTGTACATCCATAACAATGCAATCTGACAAATGTAATTTATGCAATATTGAGTTAATACTGTATTATGAAATTAGCTTTCTGTAGTAAAGCTGTAATTTTTAAAGAGAAAGACAATACGGTGAAACAAAAACAAAACCAACATTAGCATTTCATGAAAGGTAAAACTAATCTTCCAGCAGTCAGTTAGGTGATTTATTATACTGTGATATTTATGACTATTGGTATATTTAATCAACTCCTAATCTACAAACAAACAACATTATAGTCCTCTTCAGGCATTCAAAATCAGCCAAGTCTACGGCAACAGAGATGCTACGGTCACTCAATCCTACAACTTGGACTTCATAGGAAAAAACTTGCTGTTTAGGATCAAACACTCATCAGCCTTATGGTTTACCTGCTTCTCATTTATTTCCTGCAGTGATAATTTATTTTTAACACGATTTAAGTATTGCCCACAAGATCATATGCTGCAACGTCCTATCGGTCAATGACTACTTCAGCTTCAACCCCAACAACAGAAGAGCACGCAACAGATTCAAACTTAATATTAACCGCTCCAAACTTGACTGTAAAAAATATGAGTTTAACAATGGAGTTGTCGAAGCGTGGAACTCATTACCGGACTCAATAGTGTCAACCCCTAATCCCCAACATTTCTCCCTTAGACTCTCCACGATTGACCTCTCCAGGTTCCTAAGAGGTCAGTAAGGGGCGTACATAAGTGCACTGTTGTGCCTTTCGTCCCCTGTCCAATTGTCTTTCCTTTATCTCATATATCATATATATTTTCTTCCTTTCATATATCTTCTCCTCTATTTTTACATATTATCTTTATCTATATTACTTCATGTCTATTCTCTTCCATATGTATTGTGTATTGGACAAATGAATAAATAAAAAATAAAATAAATAAAGAAGAGTGTTTCCCTGATGTTATTCTAGGTGGACTGGAGTTAGTGAAGGGCTGCAAAAAAATTTACCATCACAGTGGGTGTAGCTTATTTTGTGGGTGTGGCTTGCCAGCCATGTGACCAGATGGGAGTGGCTTGACGATCATGTGACCAGGGGGTGACTTAAAGGTCATGTGACTGGCTTAAAGGTGGCCAACTTGACATCACTCACGTCAAGGGTTAGGGTTAGGGTGCCTGGCCTCTCCTCTCCCAAAGAGATACAATTTCCCTATCTATTTACTATTACGGGATATCCAAAATATACTATTTAACTCCATGTATATATGCCATGTGTTCACATACATATTACACACAGGCACACAAAAATATACATTATCTACTATATAAAGTGTATGTACACACACACCAACATACGCATAGCTCTTTTAAAATTATATACATTCAACCTCATTTACTGGGATAGAAAAACATACCCAGAGCCCATAAGGGAAAAAAAGAAAAAAAAAATCAACATTTTTCTACTGGTTCTGCATACCTGATCATACCTGTAGGAGCCCATCACTGACTGGAATATTCCCATCCTTAGTTAATTCCTCTGGCCAAGGGACCTACGGAAGAATATTATCTCTTTCAATATATGTTCTGTCAGGCTCTCTGGTAGAATCCTCCCGAAAATTCACAGGTACAAATTTCAGACACACACACGTTTGAAAATTAAAAACAATGTTCTTTATAATGAAAATTCACTTAAACCAAGCCCTCTTTTGGTATAGCAAAGAGCACTAGTCTCCAAACAAACTGGTAATTGGTACAAGTCCCTTATCAGTTCTGAGATACTTAGCTTGCAGCTGTGAGGCAATTCACAGTCCTTCTTCCTTCACAAAGTGAAACACCCTTTGCTCTGCTTTAGTTTCAAAGCAGGGAAAAAGCAACACACCAAGGTCGAAGTCAGCAAGGCAGGCACAAAACACAATGATCAGATAATCCTCCACAATGGCCAAACCCACTGGCTGCTATTTATAGCAGCCTCACTAATTACCACAGCCCCACCCAACCATAGGTGGCCTCATTTTCTTTGATAATAATCTCTCAGTTGTTGCTGCCTATGCATCGCTCTCTGCATGCGTGGCTGTATCATTAACTCTTGTTCTGAATCCAAGAAGGAGAGAGATTATTATTATTATTATTATTATTATTATTATTATTATTATTATTATTAATTAGATTTGTATGCCGCCCCTTTCCGTAGACTCGGGGTGGCTCACAATACAATAAAAACAGTTCATAACAAATCTAATAATTTACAATTTAAAATATTTTAAAAAACCATTATTAAACAGACATACATACAAGCATACCATACATAAATTGTATAGGCCCGGGGGAGATATCTCATTGATCTCCTTCTAAGCTGTCTGCCACACTTTCCTCCTCCCTGTCACTCATGTCTTCTTGGTCAGAGGAGCCTTCATCATCAGATTCCACCGAGAGCAAAACAGGCCTGCAGCATGTGGATGTCTCCCCCACATCCACAGTCCTTGGGGCAGGAGCTGGGCCAGAGCTAACCACAACAAATATATATGCCTCTTGCTAGGCTTCCTACCATTCAACTCAATCTGAAGAGGAGACCTCAGAAGGACACTATTCTCATAGGGCAGGGCTCTCCAACATTGACAACTTCAAGTCTTATGGACTTCAACTCCCAGAATTCACTATGCCAAGTCTTAAAGTGGACAACTTCGGACAGCCCTGTCATGGAGTCTTTCTTCTCTGACACGAAAGTGAGGAGGCAGCCAGGGAAAGCTATACGTGTGGGAAAATTGTACAATACAATAGAGCCAGCAGTTGTCAAAAGAAATTTTCTATCTCTTGAGAATAACAGAGATAAACAGACGTCTCTCCTGCAGGGAGAAAAGAAAATGTTTGACAAACGACAAGCCAGTTTTGGCACATTGTTAATGTGTGGTTACATTTCCACTGATGATCTACCCATGAAAACACAGGAAAGCTACAAAGGGAAGCAGAGGAGAAACTATATTTGACACACACACAAACACACCCATCGCAACCTGGATGTTTAAGTTTAAGTTTAATCAGATTTGTATGCCGCCCCTCTCCGCAGACTCGGGGCAGCTCACAGCAATAACAATACAATGTAAAACAAATCTAATATTTAAGTTAATTTTAAAAACACCACAAATTAAAACCAATCATACATACTAGCGTACCATGCATAAATTTTATAAGCCTAGGGGGAGGGAACATGTCAATTCCCCCATGCCTGATGACAGAGGTGGGTTTTAAGGAGCTTACGAAAGGCTGGGAGGGTGGGGGCAACTCTGATATCTGGGGGGAGTTGGTTCCAAAGGGTCGGGGCCGCCACAGAGAAGGCTCTTCCCCTGGGTCCCGCCAAACAACATTGTTTAGTTGACGGGACCCGGAGAAGGCCAACTCTGTGGGACCTAACTGGTCGCTGGGATTCGTGCGGCAGAAGGCGGTCCCGGAGATATTCTGGTCCAGGTCCAGGGGTTAGGGTTAGGGTTAGGGTTGTAGAGGTATTAGACCCTTGAAGGGGGATAAACAGCAGTTCAGGAATTATCCAGTTTTGGATCATTGACCCATTGTTATTGAAAGATGTTAACAAATGCAAGGTTTTAAGTTTCCAAAAATCTCCTAAATTTCATGCCTGATCCAATGTCCGAACCAGTAGGGAAGGTAAGTAATTACCACTACTGAATGGGATGGGATGGGATGGAATCAGTGATAGGCTCCTACAGGTACGGTCAGATACGCAGAACAGGTTAAAAAAATGATTTTTTTTTCCTCTCTTTTTTCCCTTCTGGGCTCTGGGTATATTTTTCCTATCACAGTAAACAAGGCTGAATATGTATAATTTTAGAAGAGCTGTGTGTATTTACACAGGCAGTTTATATAGTATATTTTTGTGTGCCTGTGTGTAATATGTATGTACACCTATGGCATATATAGATAAAATTAAATAGTATATTTTGGATGTTCAGTAATAGTAAATAGATAGGGGTATTGTATCTCTTTGAGGCGAGGAGAGGCCAGGCACCCTAACCCTAACCAAACCCTTCTCGTGAAGTTGGCCACTTTTAAGCCAGTCACATTACCATTAAGCCACCCTGGTCACATGATTGTCAAACCACTCCCACCTGGTCACATGGCCGGCAAGCCACACCCACAAAATAAGCCATGCCCACAGTGTGGTATTAAAAAAAATTGTAGCCCTTCACTGAATGGAATGTGAAGGGATGGTAATTACTTACCTTTCCTACTGGTTCGGACATTGGATCAGGCATGAAATTTAGGAGATTTGGGGAAACCTAAAAACTTGCATTTGTTAAGGTCTTTCAATAACAATGGATCAATGATCCAAAACTGGGATGGGATGGGATAAAACAGAGAATAAAGCAGAACAGAACAGAATTCAGGAAGCTCAAACTGCCCAAGGAGCTGCTGATTCAGTTCTACAGAGGAATCATTGAGTCTGTCATCTGCACCTCTATAACTGTCTGGTTTGGTGCTGCAACCCAACAGGACCGACACAGACTTCAGAGGATAATCAGAATTGCAGAAAAAACAATTGCTGCCAATCTGCCTTCCATTGAGGACCTGTATACTGCACAAGTCAAAAAGAGGGCGGGGAAAATATTTACTGACCCCTCGCTTCCTGGACACAAATTGTTTCAACTCCTACCCTCAAAACGTCGCTACAGAGTACTGCACACCAAGACAACTAGACACAAGAACAGTTTTTTCCCGAACGCCATCACTCTACTAAACAAATAATTCCCTCAAAACTGTCAGACTTTCTACTAAATCTGCACTTCTATTCTACTAGTTTTTCTCATCATTCCTATCACCCATTTCCTCCCATGTTGACTGTATGACTGTAACTTGTTGCGTATATCCTAAGATTTTTATTAATATTGCTTCTTCATTGCTTATTTGACCCCTATGACAATCATTAAGTGTTGTACCACATGATTCTTGACAAATGTATATTTTATTTTATGTACGTTGAGAGCATATGCACCAAGACAAATTCCTTGTGTGTCCAATCACACTTGGCCAATAAAAATTCTATTCTATTCTATTCTATTTATTGGCCAAAGGTGATTGGACCATCAAGGAATTTGTTCCGGGTGCATAAGCTCTCAGTGTACAACAGAGGAACAAACGAATAAATCATAAATAATAAGATACGATACATATACATATATTACATACACAAACACACGCACACCACATCCTGTTTAGCAAATCATTCTTTTAATCAAAAAGCAGGGAAGGAAATGCCTCATCTTGCCCTTCTGTAAAGTCACATTCTGTTAATCCTCAATCAATCAACTTGGGATCAGCTGTTCTGGTAGAAAAGAGCTGCCTGCTGTTTTGGGAAGCAGAGGGCTCCTTAGAGGGGTAGAGAACCATTCTGTAGAAGAAAATGTTTTTGAGTTTCCAATGCGGAATGAAATCAGCCTTAAGATTTTCAGCATAATAAAAACATAAGTTTCCACAATTTAAGCATTTTGAGGTAGTTCCAGTATCGGGTTGCAGCCGGTATGGTCTATTAGAGCAGTGTTTCCCAACCTTGGCAACTTGAAGATATTTGGACTTCAACTCCCAGAATTCCCCAGCCAGCATTCGCTGGCTGGGGAATTCTGGGAGTTGAAGTCCAAATATTGAAGCCCAAATATCTTCAAGTTGCCAAGGTTGGGAAACACTGTAATAAAGTGTCCTAGTAGCAAAAATGGAGCCATGTGCGCAGCTCCCGCTGATCGGTGTGTGGGCGTGAACGTTGGCGCAATATTCATCTTCTGCACATGAGCCGGAAGACATAGAAACATAGAAACATAGAAGACTGATGGCAGAAAAAGACCTCATGGTCCATCTAGTCTGCCCTGATACTATTTCCTGTGTTTTATCTTAGGATGGATATATGTTTATCCCAGGCATGTTTAATTTCAGTTACTGTGGATTTACCAACCACGTCTGCTGGAAGTTTGTTCCAAGCATCTACTACTCTTTCAGTGAAATAATATTTCCTCACGTTGCTTTTGATCTTTCCCCCAACTAACTTCAGATTGTGTCCCCTCCCTCGTTCTTGTGTTCACTTTCCTATTAAAAACAATTCCCTCCTGAACCTTATTTAACCCATATCTTGTATGAGGACACGCCAGTGAGATTTCAGCAATTTTCACTGATATTTTGCTTCCGCATATGCACCCAGTTGAATTAAAGGTTCTGTTTTCTTGTGAAACTTTTCTTTTGTTGTATTTATCCACAGCTGGCCTACCGGGGGTCGAAAAGCTTAGTAAATTGCGTGTCGGTGGGTGTCGCAATATTGGCAATTGTGACGCATATTTTGAGCAATAGGGAGCCGCAGCAGAGGGATGGAAGAGCCACATGTGCAGGGGTGGACAGCAGGCAGGATGGGGTGGGATGCAGTTCAACTGGAGGAAATGAAGATGCATGCGCAGATCCAGCTGATCAGCGGCTGTCACTTTCTGGATTACTGGTTTCGGCTCAGCTGTCCTTTCCCCCCCCCCCCTGCTGCTGCTGCATTTGGACTCCTTGCTTTTTTCCTCTTTCCTCCTTCCTGGCCTCAGACGAGCTTCCCTCTCTCCTGCCCCGCTCCCCTCCACCTGAGGTGCAAGCAGAAGGCTTGGGTGGAAGCGGCACTGGCAGCATTTAGGCTTCTGGTAGAACCCGTTCGACTACCCTGTTTCCCCAAAAATAAGACGTACCCCCGAAAGTAAGGTATGTCAGAGGTTTTGCCAAATTTGCTAATATAAGGCACCCCCCGAAAATAAGGCGTAGTCAAGTTTACATACAGTACGGTGGAAAATCATACGGTACCATTCAAAGCTGCTCATAGCGGTACCGTAATAATGTGGGGTCCCCTGCTGGCCCCTTCCATCGCTTTGTACCGTCCAGTACAGCAGACACAGTCTGCTGCTGTCTCACCGCCATTACAGTCTCCACTACAGTGCGTAGACTGTAGTTCCTCTGGTGGCCGGAAGCTGCAATAGCGGGAGTATACTGTTGTACCATATAAGTGCCGTCGTTTGTGTGTGTGGGTGCCATACTGACAGGTACCGTAGCGTAATCAGTGTACCGTACGATACTTTTTCTTTGGGGGTATCAGCTTTTCTGCCTGTGAATTTGTCTTATTTGAGAAATATAAGGCACCCCCCCAAAATAAGACATAGCACAACTTTTGGAGCAAAAATTAATATAAGACAGTGTCTTATTTTTGGGAAAACACGGTAGCTACACAGCCTGAGGTGGGGGGTGACCCAGGAAGGAGAGCACAGGAAATGCGAAGCAAATTGTCATCCCAGCGAGCGACACTGGTAAGGTTGTAAGTCGAGGACTTAACAGTTCACTTGAACGATGATTATTCAAGCCACTCCCACCTGGTCACATGACCACCAAGCCACTCCTACCCAGTCACATGACCATTAAGCCACACCCACAAAATAAGCCACACCCGCAGTGTGGCAGTAAAAATTTAGTCTGTCCATTACTGCAAATGTGGCTTCCGAGCTGCCGGTTGTTGACCCCTGTCATAGGGTAACATAGTGAACCTGGTTACCCTCCAGCGGTGGGCTTCTGGATGGAACGCTAAATTGGGCTTGCCGCGGCGGCTTGTGAGTGCTTGAGGGACCAGCGCGATTTTGCTTCTGCACCTGTGGAGGTAGCAAAATCGAGCATGGAGCCATAGGTGAAACCGTGTTTCAGCATGCACGGAAGCAAGAAATAACTCACCAAAACACGGGCGCTATTTTCCTACCTCCCCAGGTGCAGAAGGAAAATTGCACTTGCCCCGCAAGCACTCATGAGCCATGGTGGCGAGTCCACCGCTGTTACCCTCCCTCTCTTTAGTCCTAATTCACAACAACCTCTAGATCAGTGATTTTCAACCTTTTTTGAGCCGCGGCACATTTTTTACATTTACAAAACCCTGGGGCACATTGAGCGGGGTGAGGGTGGGAGCTAAAAAAAGTTTGGACAAAAAAAATCTCTCTCTCTTCCTCCCTTTTGCTCTATTTCTCTCTCCCAGCCTCTTTCTCTCCCTTCCTTCTTTTTCTCTCCATCCCTTTCTCTTCCTTCCTCTTTTTTGCTCTTTCTCTCTCCCTCCCTCTATGTCTTTCTCTCTCTCTCCTTCCCTCCCTCTCTCTCTCTCTATTGCTTTATTTCTCTCTCTCTCTCTCTCTTGCTTTCTCTCTCTCTCTTGTTCTTTCTCTCTCTCGCTCTTTCTCTCTCTTGCTTTCTTTCTCTCTCTCTCTTGCTTTCTTTCTCTCTTGCTTTCTTTCTCTCTCTGAGCTTCGCGGCACACCTGATCATGTCTCACGGCACACTAGTGTGCCGCGGCACACTGGTTGAAAAACACTGCTCTAGATAACAGAATTAACACTTCTACTCAATAAATAAAGCTGAATACACAAAACAAGTAAAAGGAGTAGTTGATACTATTTAAGATGACCCTGAGTAATTCTAAAACTTATCAGGCAGCACCTTAAACATACCAACAAGTACCCACTCAAAGAAAAGTGAGAAAGAAGAATTAGGGATGTCCTTGAAGGATATCTTTATAATCTCCCTACAAGTTATTTAGCCGGTTAAGTACAAATTTCAGCTTCCACGCATGTTGCTTCCGTGTGAATTGCTTCTTTCTTCCTTTCCTTCCTTCTTCCTTCCCCTTTTTTTAAAATAGTTTTCCATCAGTACAAACCTTTTCCCTTTCCCTTATGCACCAGCAAACATACTGATACAATTTAAAGGTCATGTTCTTTTCAAACTGACAGCACCCTCCAAAATTTTGACGAGGGTCCCTCCAAGAATCACACCGCACAAACGGAAAGGAATTAAGTAAAGCATCACTTGATGCAAGTTCAATCATGTGAACTGATTAGAAAATGTACCCGCGGAGAGAAGCAATTCAATGTGTGACGGACAACCTTTCAAAGGAAAGAGATCTCAGGTTAATAATAAGCAACCGCCAGATAGCCAGGGAAAAGGGGAAAATAAAGGGTCAATATGAATATAATTGCTTTCTTTTTTTAAAAAAAAATCCCTGTTCCCAACTATTTTCATTTGTACTTCTTCACTTTTCTTAACTTGCAATAATTCTTACCATTATCCTTCTGTTCATCTTTAGATATAGGTACAGTGGTACCTCTACTTACGAACTTAATTCGTAATACTGCATTCTTAACTATTGCAATGATGCAGCCCATAAGACAGGCAATCATATAGAAGAGAATATTTATTTATTTATTTATTTATTTATTTATTTATTTATTTATTTATTTATTTATTTATTTATTTATTTATTTATTTATTTATTTATTTATTTATTTATTTATTTATTTATTTATTTATTTATTTATTTATTTATTTATTTATTTATTTATTTAGATTTGTATGCCGCCCCTCTCCGCAGACTCGGGGCGGCTCACAGCATAACATAACAGTTTGTAACAAATCCAAATATAATTTAAAACATTTAAAAGAACCCCATTTTGTTAACAAGCATACACTCAAACATCCCATACATAAAATGTGCATGCCCGGGGGAGGTGTTTCAGTTCCCCCATGCCTGACGACAGAGGTGGGTTTTAAGAAGTTTACGGAAGGCAGGGAGAGTAGGGGCAGTTCTAATCTCTGGGGGGAGTTGGTTCCAGAATAGAATTTTTATTGGCCAAGTGTGATTGGACACACAAGGAATTTGTCTTGGTGCATATGCTCTCAGCGTACATAAAATAAAATATACATTTGTCAAGAATCATGTGGTACAACACTTAATGATTGTCATAGGGGTCAAATAAGCAATGAAGAATAGAATAGAATAGAATAGAATAGAATTTTTATTGGCCAAGTGTGATTGGACACATAAGGAATTTGTCTTGGTGCATATGCTCTCAACGTACATAAAATAAAATATACATTTGTCAAGAATCATGTGGTACAACACTTAATGATTGTCATAGGGGTCAAATAAGCAATGAAGAAGCAATATTAATAAAAATCTTAGGATATAAGCAACAAGTTACAGCCATACAGTCAACATGGGAGGAAATGGGTGATAGGAATGATGAGAAAAACTAGTAGAATAGAAGTGCAGATTTAGTAGAAAGTCTGACAGTGTTGAGGGAATTATTTGTTTAGTAGAGTGATGGTGTTCGGGAAAAAACTGTTCTTGTGTCTAGTTGTCTTGGTGTGCAGTGCTCTGTAGCGACGTTTTGAGGGTAGGAGTTGAAACAATTTGTGTCCAGGATGTGAGGGGTCAGTAAATATTTTACCCGCCCTCTTTTTGACTTGTGCAGTATACAGGTCCTCAATGGAAGGCAGATTGGCAGCAATTGTTTTTTCTGCAATTCTGATTATCCTCTGAAGTCTGTGTCGGTCCTGTTGGGTTGCAGCACCAAACCAGACAGTTATAGAGGTGCAGATGACAGACTCAATGATTCCTCTGTAGAACTGAATCAGCAGCTCCTTGGGCAGTTTGAGCTTCCTGAGCTGGCGCAGAAAGAACATTCTTTGTTGTGCTTTTTTGATGATGTTTTTGATGTTAGGTGACCATTTTAGGTCTTGAGATATGATAGAACCTAGAAATTTGAAGGTCTCTACTGTTGATACTGTGTTGTCTAGTATTTAAAAGTATAAATCTTTTAAACAAATAAACTAACAACCTAATATGACTGAAGAAATCTATCATAAACAATCCACAGTCAGAGTCAACCAATATATCATGTGCAGTCTTCTTGGATAGTCACTATTGCCTAAATCAGTGGTTCTCAACCTTTCTAATGCCGTGACCCCTTAATACAGTTCCTCATGTTGTGGTGACCCCCAGCCATAAGTCTAGCTCCAATTCTCCCAACAGAGCTTTAAGCTGATTGGCAGGAAGGTTAGAGGTATTATTATTATTATTATTATTATTATTATTATTATTATTATTATTATTTATTAGATTTGTATGCCGCCCCTCTCCAAAGACTCGGGGTGGCTAACAACAATATAAAAAGACAATGTAAACAAATCTAATATTAAAAACAATCTAAAAAACCCCAATTTAAAAAACCACTCATACATACAAGCATACCATGTATAAATTCTATAAGCCTAGGGGGGAAGAGAAATTTCAATTCCCCCATGCCTGACGACAGAGGTGGGTTTTAAGGAGCTTGTGAAAGGCAAGGAGGGTGGGGGCAACTCTGATATCTGGGGGGGAGCTGGTTCCAGAGGGTCGGGGCCGCCACAGAGAAGGCTCTTCTCCTGGGTCCCGCCAAATGACATTGCTTACCCCCACTGTAAACGCCTGATTGGTTGGATTGTAAAAATACGTTCCAGGGCGCCAGAATAGAAGCTTTAGTTCCTAACACTATGGGAAATTTGTCTTTTCCCATGATCTTAGGCGACCCCTGTGAAATGGTCCCAACTCCCAGGTTGAGAACCACTGGCCTAAAGGGTCACATTTGGGTTCCTTCAATTTAGTTTCAAAATAAATAGAAGGAATCAAATGTATAAGTCAATTAATGCAGTTAGCCATTAAATTGAGTGTATAAGTGAATTAATGGTGTTAGCCATTAAAGTGGAATTCTGAGAGTTAGCAGGAAAGGAGTGTTTATCCTACTGGAAAACTTTTGCTTTACAGGAAGATAAACCTATTAAGAATCTGTGACATCCTTGATGGGAGATTCTAACCAGAGCTTTTCTTTAAACCAGCAGACCTTTCCATCGTATGAGATACTGTCTTATGTTCTTCTTCATTAGAACTCGCTTTGCCCTTACTTCACATGTTTTCAAATCCTCGTGAGATTTGTTCTTAATCATTTTTTTTAACCAAAGTAGTAGCAACAAGGAGCAGAGTACAGAAGGAAGAGGCAAAGGTCAAACTGCATATTAAAATAAATGCCTTCAAACCCTTGCTTCCCTTCCATAGTGCTTCCCAAATATCAATGTCAAATTTTTTTCCTACAAAGATAAAACAAAATTTGTTTTACGTAATTGGTGTCTACAAGTCCTACTGATGACAAAACTCGAGCAAATATTGTTCCATATTCTGTACATCTCTTAGGGTGATTAAAATGGTTTGTTTGTTTTGCAAGTATGTATTGGTGGTATACAAAGATATAACTTATATATTCCTGGGCCTAGAAAGTTTAGAACTAAGACGCCTTAAACAAGATCTAAGTATTGCCCACAAGATCATATGCTGCAACGTCCTGCCTGTCGGCGACTACTTCAGCTTCAACCACAACAACACAAGAGCACACAACAGATTTAAACTTAATATTAACCGCTCCAAACTTGACTGTAAAAAATATGATTTCAGTAACCGAGTTGTCGAAGCGTGGAACTCATTACTGAAGTCCATAGTGTCATCCCCAAACCCCCAACACTTTACACTTAGATTATCTACGGTTGACCTATCCAGATTCCTAAGAGGTCAGTAAGGGGTGAGTACAAGTGCACTAGAGTGCCTTCTGTCCCCTGTCCTATTGCTCTCCTATATCTCCTATACCTTTCTTCTATTCCTATATCTCTTCTATTCTTTCATTGATATGTTCTATTACTATATCTTCTTTTCTATTCTTTCTTAGATATATTTTACTATGAGTATCTCCTCTATAACCTTCATCATGTATTTTACTATGTGTATATAGATATATACCCACTAAAACCCTCATTGTGTATTGGACAAAATAAATAAATAAATATTTATATACATGATACTAGTAAAAGAGAAACATTAGGATAGGGGGCGGAAGGCACTCTGGTGCACTTGTGCACGCCCCTTACTGACCTCTTAGGAATCAGGTGAGGTCAACAGTGGATAGTCTAAGGGTAAAGTTTTGGGGGTTAGATACTACAGAGTCTGGTAGTGAGTTTCATGCACCAACTACTCGGTTACCAAAGTCGTATTTCCTGCTGTTGAGTTTAGAGCAGTTTACTTTAAGCTTTTATCTGTTGTGTGCTTGTGGGTTGTTGTAGTTGAAGCTGAAGTAGTCATTGACAGGAAGGACATTGTAGCAGATAATAATAATAATAATAATAATAATAATAATAATAATAATAATAACACAACAACGATAAAAACAATATTATAATGGCACAAATCTAATATTAAAAAACTAAAAACCCTATCATAATAAAAAACCAAACAGCACATACATACCAAACATAAATTATAATAAGCCTGGGGGAAAGATGTCTCAAACCCCCCATGCCTGGCGGTATAGGTGGGTCTTAAGTAGTTTACAGAAGACAAGGAGGGTGGGAGCAGTTCTAATCTCCGGGGGGAGTTGATTCCAGAGGGCCGGGGCCGCCACAGAGAAGGCTCTTCCCCTGGGGCCCGCCAGATGACATTGTTTAGTCAAGGGACCCAGAGAAGGCCTACTCTGTGGGACCTTATCCGCCGCTGGGATTCGTGGGGTAGCAGGCGGTTATTGTGGTTGAAGCTGAAGTAGCCATTGACAGGAAGGACGTTGTAGCAGATGATTTTATGGGCTATGTCATGTTTAAGGCGATGTAGTTCTAAACTTTCTAAACCTAGGATTGTAAATCTAGTTGTGTATGGCATTCTGTTGTGAGCTGCGGAGTGGAGGCTCTTCTAGTAAAGTATCTCTGGACATTTTCTAGAGTGTTTATGTCTCAAATGTGGTTCCAGACAGATGAGCTGTATTCAAGGATTGGTCTGGTGAAAGTTTTGTATGCTCTGGTTAGTAGTGTGAGATTACCAGAGCAGAAGCTAGATAGGATTAGGTGGTTGACAACTCTTGAAGCCTTTTTTGGCAATGTTGTTGTAGTGGGCTTTGGCAGTTAGGTCATTTGATATTATACATTTTTATCAAAAAACTAGAAAATAAGTTAGGGGTTGAATGATCCATGGACCTCACGGGGCTCCCAAATTCTCTATTTATTGTACACTGCTCAAAAAAAATAAAGAGAACACTTTAAACAACACAATATAACTCCAAGTAAACCAAACCTCTGTGAAATCAAACTGTCCACTTAGGAAGCAACACTGATTGACAATCAAGTTCACCTGCTGTTGTGCACATTCAACTTTGTACAGAACAAAGTATTTAATGAGAATATTTCATTCATTCAGATCTAGCATGTGTTCCTTGAGTGTTCCCTTTATTTTTTTGAACAGTATATATAAAATTTCCAATTTCATGTGGCTGAACTGTACTACACAGCTATTTACACTCCGTGGCCTGCACTGACTGCCGATCAGTTTCCGGTCACAAAGTGTTGGTTATGACCTTTAAATCCCTACATGGCATTGGACCAGAGTACCTCCGGAACCGCCTGCTACCGCACGAATCCCAGCAACCGATAAGGTCCCACAGAGTTGGCCTTCTCCAGAGCCCGTCGAGTAAACAATGTCGTTTGGCGGGCCCCTGTGGAAGGAAGAGCCTTCTCTGTGGCGGCCCCAGCCCTCTGGAATCAACTCCCCCCCCCCGGAGATTAGAACTGCCCCCACCCTCCTTGTCTTTCAAGACCCACCTATATCGCCAGGCATGGGGGAACTGAGACACCTTCCCCAGGCTTTTATATTTTATGTTTGGTATGTATGTGTTGTTTGGTTTTAAATGATAGGGTTTTATATGTCTTTTTCTCTTTTAATATTAGATTTGTTCCACTGTAACATTGTTTTTATTATTGTTGTGAGCCGCCCCGAGTTTTCGGAGAGGGGCGGCATACAAATCTATATTATTATTATTATTATTATTATTATTATTATTATTATTATTATTATTATATTGTTGTTGTTGTTGTTGTTGTTATTATTATTATTATTATTACAGAGAAAGGCAGGCAGGCAGATACAGAGATACTGAGACCAAGAGAGAGGGAGGGAGGGAGGAAGGGAGGGAGGGAGGGAAGGGGAGGGGAGGGAGGGGAAGGAGAGAGAGAGAGAGAGAGTGGGGTAGAAGAGAATATTAAGCCCAGAACTCTTCCTTCAGACTGAAGGTTAGAAAACCATTGCTTCTTACTTGTTTCCCCAGCACATTATAAAGTCGTAACAGCTATGACAGGAAAGATTTATTTTTTGCTGTCCCAGCAAATTAACAGACTTAAATTACAAGAGGATAGATGTCGGTAGAACTGCAGAAGAAACTTGATGGCAAAACAGCTCCATTTCCAAAAACAGCCAGCCAGGCATTGGAGAGGAGGTGGAAATTTCAAGCAGAACCATCTGATCCAGCCACTCTGACTTTGCAAGTTAGGTTTGGGTTGGAATGAGACCTTCTCTAGGATTTTATGTTTTAAGAAGCACAATATAGGAGGGAAAATGTACATTTTTATGTCGTCCCTTTAAGCACAATGTTGCAGAGGTATAAGAAATGCAGCAAGTCTACACAACGTATAAGATGTGCTTTGAAGACTGCATAAATATCTTTGGTAAATTTAGCCATATGTTAAAACTCTTTATGTGTGACCATTATAGCTACAAGGCCCTACGAGGGGTTAACACAAACACATTCAGATTCAGCTAACAACACAATACATTCTCTCTTGGCAGCAAACAATTGAAGGTAATATTATATTGTTTAAATACGTTCTCTTGAGATTCTCCGTGTTATAAAAATGCATCATACTTGTTTAAAGCAGGTATAGCTGACATTTTTAGCACATAAATTAGGAGCCTAGCACGCACATTAGTCTTAACTTATAGCCCATAGTATTGGAACAGGGACAACTAGAATTTGCTGTTTCTCGGATCCAGCCTCTGCATTCAAGGTGGACTTAGATTTCAATAGATCAAAGTACTGAACCCCAACAGGTTTGCGGATCTGGAGACATCTATATGATGAAAAGTGATTCGCTCAATGACAAATGATTGCCACTCCTAATAAATGGCTATATTTCTTTTGAAGTTTGGCTCGTGGCTCATGAATTAATTAGGGCATCTTTTGGGAACTTCATAGATTGCTTTTTAAAATAGTAATTATATTGAAAATTATAATTAAAAAGATAAAAGCTAACGCAAACTAAAAATTCAAAGGAAAAGTACAAAAAGGAAAAAAGAGAAAAGGGAAAAAATAGGATTATAGGAAAGAAAAAGAAAATATATAAAGAAATGACTTCTCCATTCATCACAAGTACACACAATTTTAATAATGTATTACTATCCCTTAAAATATAACAAATGATCTTGTCTTCCCACATCCCATTTCTTATCTATTAATAAATTCTTAAGGCCATGTCATTCCAGTCCTGATCAGCACAAGCGCATTAACATCATATCTATTTTAATCTTGATCAAATAAACCAATTTTACATTCCTTCCTTGTATTTTTAACCATTGGTGGGAACTGGGAGGAGCCCACTTCTGATCCTAGATAACCCCTCCTCTAAATCATTCACATCTTTGAATCCTTCATTCCCCATAGACTTAGTGTTTTACTTCAAGACACCATTCCTACTTTCTCATTCCTTGTTTTATTTCTTTAATTTCCAGGTTGAATGAAATCTTTAAAAAAAACAAAATCCAACCTTGTACATTGAGAGCCACAGCAGGCTCTCCATTATCCATTTTTACCTCTTTTTTCACCCTCAGGATGAAAAGTAGAAGTACAGTGGTACCTCATCTTACGAACGCCTCTTCTAACGAACTTTTCAAGATATGAACCCGGTGTTTAAGATTTTTTTGCCTCTTCTTCTGAACTATTTTTACCTTACGAACCCAAGCCGCTGCTGCTGGGATGAAGGGGTTTCTTTTTTTCCCCTTTTTTGAAGAAAGAAAAGGGAGGGGCGGCTTGGAGGGGGAAAAGACTGCATTTAAATAACTAGGAGAACAGCGTGTTTGCAGGAACTGAAAGGGTGTCTTTTGAAGAAAGAAAAGGGAGGGGCCGCTTGGAGGGGAAAATGACTGCATTTAAATAACTAGGAGAACAGCGTGCTTGCAGAGGCACTGAAAGGGTGTCTTTTGAAGAAAGAAAAGGGAGGGGCCGCTTGGAGGGGAAAATGACTGCATTTAAATAACTAGGAGAACAGCGTGCTTGCAGAGGCACTGAAAGGGTGTCTTTTGAAGAAAGAAAAAGGAGGGGCGCTCCCCTTGCCTTTCTTCCTTCCCACTCACCCTTTAGCCTAGCCTTGCTTCTTCCACCCGCCCCCTTTAGCTGCTCCTCCCTGCCCTCTGTTCGCCTACCTTCTAAAGTTTGGGATTTTCCTGAAGGATTTGCATGCATTATTTGCTTTTACATTGATTCCTATGGGAAACATTGTTTCATCTTACGAACCTTTCACCTTACGAACCTCCTCTTGGAACCAATTAAGTTCGTATCATGAGGTACCACTGTATAGTGTCTTCTTAGGACCTTAACCTTTCATTTTTCCTCAGCCAAAACAAACAAACCAGTTACAGGCCCCATCTGATACAAATGGGATCGGTGATCTGTTAGGACTTTTTAATGGGTTCTGGAGGCCGGGCCCGGCCACACATGTGCCCGACACATGTGCACATGCCCCTGCATGAGATTTTGCTTCTACACATGTGCCCAAAGTGAAATCTCACTTGAGGCCTCTTGCACAGGTGAGATTTTGGCAATTTTGGGGGGTTTTTGCTTCTGTGCATGTATCCTCACCGATATTTCACTTGCGCAAGTGCCCTCGTGTGAGATTTCGCTTCAGGCACATGTGCAGAAATGAAATCTTGCACTGTGGCATGTGTGCACTCCTGCTGACCTCAAGATCCCGTACTGGCAGTATTAGTTAAAAGCAATGCGATGGGAGAATTTAGAGAAATAAAACAAGCAGCGATAGAAAGTGCTCAGGCTATGGTTATAGTCTTGGGTTGGAAGGATGCGACAAAATGGACAATGCAAAATTGGTACTGGTACATGGTGGATCGTATTCTATTTGAGATTATGGATAAAAGGATGCATTTGGTTAATGAAATTGATTTGCAACAACTGATGGGACAGTGGGACAAGGTATGACGATATATGAGACCTTCTTCCCCCTAGGCCTTTACAATTCTATGCATGGTATGTGTGTATGTTTGGTTTTTTATATTAATGGGTTTTTAATTGTTTCTAGCATCAGACTACTATTGTACACTGCTTTATTGTTGCTGTTACCCGCCCCGAGTCTCTGGAGAGGGGCGGCATACAAATCCAATAAATAAATAAATAAATAAATAAATAAATAAATAAATATATGGCTTGTAGAATCCGAGTCCAAGCTACAAGGAACAAATCGGAATCACTTTATAATATGTAAACAAATATTTTGCTCTTGAGTTAAAATGGTATATATAAGAAGCACCCCCAAATTTGGTGGTGGGGTATGAATGTTTATCTGGGGGTGGGCACCAATCACAGAGCACTTGTTGTTTGTCATGTGTGTGTTCATATTTTATAAAATATAATAAAAAATAAATTTAAATAGGGTCCCGTCCTGGAAGGGAAAAGTAAGTGGAGCCTTTGGCTGAAGCAAACGAACCAACAAAAGAGGTTCCCCTTGCAACAGGGCCTAAATCTTTAGCATGCTTGTTGGGTGAGTTTTTATGTTATTATGGTTTTAATTAATGGTTATATAACTCAGTTTTATGTTTGACTTCTTCTTTCATTTTATACTGTTGTAAGCCGCCCTGAGTCCTTCAGGAATGGGCGGCATAGAAGTTGAATTAAATAAATAAATAAAATAAATAAATAGGTTAGTGGTTCTCAACCTGGGGGTCAGGACCTCTAAGGGGCCGAAGGACCGTTTCACAGGGGTCACCTAAGACCCTGGGAAAAGACAAATTCCCCCTGGTGTTAAGAACTAAAGCTTCTATTCTGGCGCCTTGGAATCTATTTTTACAACGCAACCAATCACAAATCACGAATCTGCCGCACGAATCCCAGCGACCGGTTAGGTCCCACAGAGTTGGCCTTCTCCAGGTCCCGTCGACTAAACAATGTCACCTGGCGGGACCCAGGGCAAGAGCCTTCTCTGTGGTGGCTCCGACCCTCTGGAACTGGGCGGCATAGAAGTCGAATTCATAAATAATAAATAAATAAAAATAAAATGCTTTAAATACTTTTTAAAACACACACACACACAGCTGAGGTTTGCTTTGCAAAATCTCCCCCCCCAAATCCTCATTATGTCTCTATCTATTTCTATTTTTTTTCCCTTTCGCAGCTGAAAGCAAAAGAAACAAAAAAAATCCCTGTTGCTTTACTTCAACCCCATTTTCTCTCTCTTTTTTTAATTTCCTTCCCCCCCCCACACCCCCTTGACATTAAAAGCCAGATGTACAAACCACTTAATGCTTTCTAAGGGTTGCGTTAAGAGACCCTGGCATGTTGATAGAGATGCCCCAAAGGTCAGTCTCTTCCAGGCTCAGCTCAGACAATTTTTTGGCATTTTTCTACGCGCCCGCCCGCAGGACAGCTCTCGAGCCAAGCTTGACCTTGACAGTGAATTGGATAAATAAACCTTCAATTTACCCCCCCTCTCCTTTTCAAAGCTAGTCTAGCCGATCCCTCTGGAGCCTTCACCTGTCCACATCGTTCAACTGACTGCAAGTTTCCCTCTGACGAACATCTCCAGCTTTTACAGGTTCGGTGACAAACACCGTCGAACAGATAAGGCTCCTGAAAAGTCAGAGGCAATCGCGCTTCCCGGCTGAAAATTTAATGCGGGTTCCGTCTTCCGCCATCGTTCTCTCCCCATCGCGGCTGCGTGGCTGTCCCAGGAGGCCCTTGAAGCAAGAGCTTTGCTCCATAACAGGTAAAGACGTGGCATTTAATGATACTGTCTAAAGTGATCCAATTCCGTGGAAAATAATGTGCACTCATGTAGCAGATAAGCGCTGCTGAATGTACTAGAACAGCAGTATCTTCACTAGGACTGTCACCAGACAGAAAGTGACACACCGCTTGCCAGCATATCGGCTCTCCCCTTTTGCTGTCGAGGGAGGGACAATACACAAATAAACACCATTTGGAGAAATCAGTAAAGGGGGAATATCAATTTCTCGGCAATTAAGAATTCCCGCTATCCTTAATTTGCAGGTGTTTGCATATCTTTCTCTCTCTCTCTTTCTCTCTCTCTTTCACTCTCTCTCTTTCTTGTTCTTTCTCTCTCTCTCTTTTGCTTTCTCTCTCTTTCTTCCTCTCTTTCTCTCTTTCACTCTCTCTCTCTCTTCCTCTTTCTTTCTTTCTCTTTCTTTCTCTTTCTCTCGCTCTCGCTCTCACTCTCTTTCTCTCTCTCTTTCTCTCTTTTGCTCTCTTTCTTTCTCCCTCTCTCTCTTTCTCTCTCTTTCACTCTCTCTTTCTTTCTCTCTTTGTTTCTCTGTGTCTCTCTCACTCTTTCTTTCTCTCTTTTGCTCTCTCTCTTTCTCTCTTTTGCTCTCTCTCTCTTTCTCCCTCTCTTTCTCTCTTTCACTCTCTCTCTTTCTTTCTTTCTCTCTCACTCTCTCTTTCTCTCTCTCTTTCTCTCTTTTGCTCTCTTTCTTTCTTTCTCCCTCTCTCTCTCTTTCTCTCTCTTTCACTCTCTCTTTCTCTTTCTTTCTCTCTTTGTTTCTCTGTCTCTCTGTCTCTCTCTTTCTTTCTCTCTTTTGCTCTCTCTCTTTCTCTCTTTTTCTCTCTCTCTCTTTCTCTCTTTCACTCTCTCTCTCTCTCTTTCTCTCTCTTTCTTTCTCCCTCTCTCTCTTTCTTTCTCTCTTTTGCTCTCTCTCTTTCTTTCTTTCTCTCTCTCTCTCTTCTCCCCTCTTCCCTCTGTCTCACATATACGTCCCACCAGTGAAGGGCTACCAAAATTTTTACTACCACACTGTGGGCACGGTTTATGCAAGATATCCTGCAATTTCTTTCAACATCTTCCATTTTCGCTACCCCACTGCGTTCACTCACATCCGGCCGGTATCCTACCCCTGCATCCCACCCCGGAGCAGATTCCACTTACAGCCACTACCATTGTGCTTCCCGCAGAGCTCCTCAACCCCACCGCGTGTCTGCATGCATCTGAGCAAGATTTTGCTTCTGTGCATGTGCACAAGTGAGATTTCATCCGTTTTCTTGCTTCCACGCATATGCAGAAACAACACATTGCCAAAATCTCGCTCGAGCATGGGTTTCCTCACAAGATTTTGCTTCCTGGGCATATGCAGAAGAATAACAGAGATAGAACAACAGAGTTGGAAGAGACCTTGGAGGTCTTCTCATTCAACCTCCCGCTTAGACAGACTATCCTACACCTCTATCCAACCTCTTCTTCAAAACTTCCAGTGTTGGAGCATTCACAACTTCTGGAGGCAAGTTGTTCCACTGATTAATTGTTCTGACTGTCATGATATTTCTCCTTGGTTCTAGGTTGTTTCTCTCCTTGATTAATTTCCACCCATTGCTTCTTGTTCTACCCTCAGGTGAATAGTTTGACTCCCTCTTTTTTTTTGGCAGCCCCATAGATATTGAAACAGTGCAATCATGTCTCCCGTGGTCCTTCTTTTCATCAGACTTACCCAATTCTTGCAACCGTTCTTCATATGTTTTAGCCTCCAGTCCCCTAATCATCTTTTTTGCTCTTGCCGGCACTCTTTCTAAAGTCTCAACATCTTTCTTTTTTTTCATCATGGTGACCAAAACTGGATGACCTTTTCATAAATAAGATTTCCTTTTCCGTTTAAAAATCAAATTGAATCTAATCTAGCTTTTCTGTCTAGTTCCACTTATTTGCAGAACAGCAACTAAGGCAATCCTTAAAGGGCTACATGTCGCTCTTTGTAAATAACTGTTTCATAAATTGATATATTAAAACATAAAGTCTATGCATATCCCCATCCATTAGAGCACCTTCTCAGTCAATTAATTCATTAAACACTACCGTCCTGATTTTTATAAACATAGGGGGGGTTTTAACTCAAGAACATTCGTAGACTACAGGAAAACATTAGGAACCAAGTATGTGTGTCGCAAAAGATGGAAATCAGCTGTAATAACTGAACAGCAGGAAGAATAACATAAACCTAACAAAAGACCAATGTATTCACAATTTAGCCTTCAAAATCTTTGTACGGGGAACACGCAATATATAACCATTTGCTGGCTGGGGAATTCTGGGAGTTGAAGTCCAAATATCTTCAAGTTGCCAAGGTTGGGAAACACTGACTTAGATAATGAATTGACTCACATCACACCCACAGCAGAACTCTGCTTACTTCCAACTGGATTTCTCTTTCTCGTCTTTTTCTCTCCCCCTCTTTTTTTCTTATTTGTTAGACTTTCCTCATTAAAAGAACATTTAGGCTGGTGTGACAGATACTTTTCAAGCAGACACCAAGCAGTTTATGTCAACAAGCTGAATCAGCAACTGGTGAGAAGCAACGCAGAGTGTCTGCAAAAAAGTCACAGGACATTTTTTTGGCTCCGAAGAAAATTTGTAATTTAGCAAGAGTTCCCCCCCTCCCTCTCTTTCTCTCCCCTCCCTGATCTCAATACTTGGAACTGCAGTGATGTCACAAAGGTGGCAATTTGTATACGGAGCTCCCAATTGTTATTTTTGCACAGCCTGCTACTTGGATAGGCTCCATATTGCCCCCCAGAGGTGGAGTAAAGACGCTGAGACATATATTGTGGATTAAGGGTCATTTATTAATTATCATAAATTTAAATGACTTTAAATAAATTTAAATACGTAACTTTGAATATTTAATTCAAAACAGACTAAGGACCTGCAGAGCCAAACTAACGGGGCGGAAATTCCTACCATAACATTCCTTGGCAACATTGGGCAATGAACTCCTTGCTGAACCAGGTGGAGGTACCACCTTCACCTGGATCAAACCACGCCCCACGTGTGGGAGGAATTCACCCTCCAATCCCCGGGGGAGATTGGATCCGGTGATTCCCATGGGCATCCTCTCTCCAATCCCCGACGTTGCTCAAACCTCTAGTTCCTGGAGAGAGGCGGTCCATCACCCTTAAAGAATGCCCGAAAGGAGCATGCGCAGTTGCTTCTAATTGCCCATTTCCGCCCCCAACCTGCCAAACCCCAGTGACCAAAGTGAGGCCTATTTAAACAACTAAAAGCGCCGCACCCCCTAACCAATCCAGTCCGCACCGTCAGTGTGGAATAGGCGAAAAAACGGCCGCCTCTAAAGGGGAGGCCGCAAAAAATTCCTATTCGGCCCCAAAGGCGACCTCCTTAGGACACACTGTTGATAGCGGAGGGTGGGCGGGTGTTCGCTGGCAAAAGCAATGGGGGGTCCCTTCCAGATCGCCCTTTAAATAGGGCGATCGGGACCCGGCAGGGCAAGCCGGCAGCGCGCTCTCATTGGCGCGCTGCCAGAAGCCGAACTTCCGGGTTCCGAATGAACCTGGAAGTGCTGAGCTCTGAAAAGAGCTAGCTCAGCGTCGCCCCCCGCCCTGTAGGGAATTTCAGCCGGCAGCTTTAAAAAACTGCCGGCTGGGCATTTCTGCCAGAACAAATGACCCCAGTATATATAGCAGAGTTGAAAGGGACCCTAGAGGTCTTCTAGATCTAGAAGCCTTGGTAGTGCAGTGCTTAGAGTGCAGTACTGCAAGCTACTTCTGCTGATCACCGGCTGCCAGCAGTTTGGCAGATCGAATCTCAGTAGGTTCAAGGTTGACTCAGCCTTCCATGGTGGGAAAAATGAGGACCCAGATTGTTGGGGGCAATATGCTTACTCTCTGTAAACCACTCAGAGAGGGCTGCACTGTGGAGCGGGATATAAGTCTAAATAATAAATAATAATAATAATAATTTATTAGATTTGTATGCCGCCCCTCTCCAAAGACTCGGGGCGGCTCACAACAATAATAAAAGCAATATTATAGTAGAACAAATCTAATATTAAAAAACGTATAAAACCCTATCATTATTTAAAAAACCAAACAACACATTTATACCAAACATAAAACAAAGTATAAAAGAGCCTGGGGGAAAGGTATCTCAACTCCCCCATGCCTGGCGGTATAAGTGAGTCTTGAGTAGTTTACGAAACACAGGGAGGGTGGGGGCAATTCTAATCTCCGGGGGGAGTTGATTCCAAAGGGCGGGGCCACCACAGAGAAGGCTCTTCCCCTGGGGCCCGCCAAACGACATTGTTTAGTCGATGGGACCCAGAGAAGGCCAACTCTGTGGGACCTTATCGGTCACTGGGATTCGTGCGGTAGCAGGCAGTTCCAGAGGTACTCTGGTCCAATGCCATGTAGGGCTTTAAAGGTCATAACCAACACTTTGAATTGTGACCGGAAACTGAATGCCATTGCTATTCTAGTCCAACCCCCTGCTCAAGCAGGAAACCCTCCAGTGTTGGAGCAACCACAACTTCTGGAGGCAAGCAGTTCCACTGGTTAATTGTTCTCACTGTCAGGAAATCTCTCCTTAGTTCTAGGTTGGTTCTAGATTAGTTTCCATCCATTGCTTTTTGTCCTACTTTCAGGTGCCTTGGACAATAGCTTGACTCCTTCTTCTTTGTAGCAGCCAGTCAGATATTGGAACATTGCTATCATAGTCACCCTAGTTCTGCTTTTCATTAAACTAGACATACCCAATTCCAGCAACCGTTCTTCATATGTTCTAGCCTCCAGTCCCCTCATCATCCTTGTTGCTTTTCTCTGCAATCTTTCTAGAGTCTCAACGTCTTTACAAACAAACAAACAAGGGATCACTGACTTTTATTCCCCCACCCCAAGGTGTAGGTCATATGAGTATCAGTGGTGGGATTCAGAAATTTTTACTACCGGCTCTGTGGGCATGGCTTGGTGGGCGTCGCTTGGTGGGCATGGCAGGGGAAGGATACTGTAAAATCTCCATTTCCTCCCGATCAGCTGACACTTGGGAGGCAGAGAATAAACGTCATCAAAAAAGCACAACAAAGAATGTTCTTTCTGCGCCAACTCAGGAAGCTCAAACTGCCCAAGGTGCTGCTGACACAGTTCTGCAGAGGAATCATTGAGTCTGTCATCTGCACCTCCATAACTGTCTGGTTGGTTCTGCAACCCAACAGGATCGACACAGACTTCAGAGGAGAATCAGAACTGCAGAAAAAACAATTGCTGATAACCTGCCTTCCATTGAGGACCTGTATACTGCACGAGTCAAAAAGAGGGCGGTGAAAATATTTATTGATCCATAACATCCTGGACACAAACTGTTTAAACTCCTACTCTCAAAATGTCGCTACAGTGCACTGAACACCAAGACAACTAGACACAAGAACAGTTTTTTCTCGAACGACACTACTCTGCTAAACAAATAATTCCCTCAACACTGTCAAACTATTTACTTAGTCTGCACTACTATTACTAGTAGTTTTTTCTCATCATTCCTATCGCCCATTTCCTCCCACTTAGGACTGTATGACTGTAACTTATAGCTTGTATCCTTAAGATTTTTATTAATATTGTTTCCTCATTGCTTATTTGACCCCTATGGCAATCATTAAATGTTGTATCTCATGATTCTTGACAAATGTATCTTTTTCTTTTATGTACACTGAGAGCATCTGCACCAAAGACAAATTCATTGTGTGGGCAATCACACTTGGCCAATAACAAATTCTATCTATCTATCTATCTATCTATCTATCTATCTATCTATCTATCTATCTATCTATCTATTCTATAGATGCAGCCAGGGCCAATCAGAGGTGGTATTTTCTGGTTCTCCAAACTACTCAAAACTTATCTTTATTTATTTATTTATTTATTTATTTTGTCCAATACACAATGAGGGTTTTAGTGGGTATATATCTATGTACACATAGTAAAATACACAAGAGCACACAAACTTGACTGTAAAAAATATGACTTCAGTAACCGAGTTGTCGAAGCATGGAACTCATTACCGGACTCCATAGTGTCATCCCCAAACCCCCAACACTTTACCCTTAGATTATCTACGGCTGACCTATCCAGATTCCTAAGAGGTCAGTAAGGGGCGAGTACAAGTGCACTAGAGTGCTTTCCGTCCCCTGTCCTATTGCTCTCCTATATCTCCTATACCTTTCTTCTATTCCTATATCTCTTCTTCTATTCTTTCATTGATATGTTCTATTACTACCGATTCTCCAGAACTGCTCAGAAGCGGCTGAATCCTGACTCTGATGGGAATCCAATATGACATAAGATGCAATGTTCCAAAACTGCTTTTCAGAGGTTAGTTTGACTTTCTAAGTTAGTTTCCTTGAAACCCTTTCTCATCCAAGGAGCTCCTTCAGTTCAAGAGGGAGGGAAATGGATTATCTCCTGGAAATATTGAGCCCCTTTTTGCCATATCAGTATCCGTTCCTTCAGCAAAAGTATCATAAGCTGGCGTGAGATTCCTTCCACTTTCAAGGCCACAACAATATCACTGTTTTATGTCATGTCCTATTTTATCATTGTCACTCACGGGTAAGTTTGCATAATATTATAAACTGCTTTTTTATTCCTTTTACTCCCACCCTGTGATGAAGAGTGATCATCTTTATATCGTGGCAGACAGTAACATGATGCTAAATCTTCTATACAGCGGAGATCCTTTGCCATGAAAGTGAATTATTTTAACTCAGTTCCGCAATGGTGAACCTATGGCACAGGTGGCACAGGTGGTCCAGTGATGGTGAACCTATGGCACAGGTGGCACAGGTGGCACGCGGAGCCATATCTGCTGGCACCCGAGCCATTGCCCTAGCTCAGCTCCAGCGTGCATGTGTGTGATGGCCAGCTAATTTTTGGCTCACACAGAGGCTCTGGGAGGACATTTTTGGCTTCCAGAGAGCCTCCAAAAGAATGGAGGGGGGTGTTTTTATCCTCTCCCGGCTCCAGGGAAGCCTTTGGAGCCTGGGGAGGGTGAAACACGAGCCTACTGGGCCCACCAGAAGTTGGGAAACAGGCCGTTTCCAGGCTCCAAGGGCCTTTGGGGGGGGGCTGTTTTTTCCCACCCCAGGCATTGAATTATGGGTGTTCTAGGTGGGAGGAACTGCTTCCCAAAGAGCCACAGTGTTTGGAAAGTTCAGGAGCAGGAAGAGGATTAAGACAATCCCTACCTATCACTTCACAGAGCAGATCTATAATTATGCAGATTTAGTCTTGCAAAATTCTGCTTTTAGGTGAGCAACAATAAAGACACTATTCAGAAGTAACACATTCTTGTGATCTCACACACACACACACACACACAAACGCAAACATTTTGTTGTTCTTGTTGAATCTCAGCGACTGGTTAGGTCCCACAAAGTTGGCCTTCTCCATGTTCCGTCAACCAGACAAGGGGAAGAGCCTTCTCTGTGGGTGCCCCAGCCCTCTGGAGTCATATCCCCCCAGAGATTCACACTGCCCCCACCCTCCTCACCTTCTGTAAAAGTCTTAAGACTCATTTATGTTGCCGGGCTTGGGGCAATTAGATATTAGGCCCTCTGGCCGATGAATGTTATGTCTGGCTGAGGTCTGAATGTGTACAATTTTTAAAAAATTAGTGATTTTAGGTTAGTTGTCTAGTTAATTAATTGGATTTGCCATTATATTTTACTCTTTTTTATTATAGGTTGTAAGCTGCCCCAAGTCTTCGGAGAAAGGTGGCATAGAAATCCAATGAATTAAAAAATAAATAAATTCTAGGAGAACTCAACTTACAACAGAACAAGCTGGGAAAATACATACTTTGAGACTATTATTTCCAAACTGTGGCAAGCATCCCCGGTAACCCTGTTATAAATTTATTTAAACTATGTTTTTTTCCTCTAGAGCACTCAACATGCCCTAGACTCAGCAACATGACAGCTTTCTAGTCCACTTGAAGTCTCCCACCCAGACATATATTTTTTCACTTATATTAATTCTCCATCATTTTTCTCCCTCTCCGTTGACTTCTCTTCTTGTCATTTCATACTCCGCTGCTTTTCCTGTAACAAAATCAAGTGCCACAGATTATTCTCCGTGACTTAATTTTGTTTTGTCCGCGTTTTAGCAGTAATCATGAAAGAACATCAATGCATTGCTTGTCTACCATGTCTGGGTTGCCTACAGAAATGTTCTGAACAAAGCTCATATCCTTCCCATCTGCTTCTGAGATCCTCGGTGATGACTTTCTTGAAAATGCCGCACAAATGCATATAAACTAGGCTGTTGCATAATCTGTAAAGATTAACAAAATCCCAGTAGGTCACCATTTTCTTCCAACAGCAATGGCCAATCAAAAGTTTGAGCTAGAAGTAAACTGAGAATGAACTCTTCCTAATCTTTGATTTTAGCTTTGACAATTATTATCATAAAATATGGAGATTCCTTGTTCATACTTCTTACAAGTGTCAATCTATTTTAGATCATTTTATATGGACATCCCTTGCTCATATTTGCTTAAATCCACTGATTGAATACTGTATTTATTTTTAGTTTTGGCTAATTTCTTCATCACAAACCTTGACGCCATGTTCTGCTATCCAACAGCCATTGATTGTCATCTGCTACATAAATCTGCTTAATCCCAATTGTTAAAGCCAGTAGTCGACACCAAGTATTGTTTTAAATTCTTCCACCTTGGGTATCTTCCTTCCTTTTCCATGTTTACATCCACTTCATTACATAAAAGGGTAAAGTGCAGCCAATAACTTCATTTTAGAAAAGGGTTTGTCTTCGATGCAAAGCAGGAATGTGACATGGCCAATGAATTCAATCTGTAGGCAAGTTGAATGCCACATTTATCGCTCACCCATCTCGTTTTTGCAGATTTTCAGATCATCCGGCTAAAATTCAGTATCAATTTTGATGGTGTGTTTTTTTCCTGATTCTTAAAAAAAACATTATTTAGCTTTTAAACTCCAAACCAGGCTAAAAATTAATGTAATGAGTTTTATTCCCCCAGTTGCACAGGGCATTGTTTAAAAAGTGCAAAAATAGTTCATAGATAGTTAGATAGATAGATAGATAGATAGATAGATAGATAGATAGATAGATAGATAGATAGATAGATAGAAAAACAAACATATATATTACTGTGGTCTTTGAAACTGAAAGGAGAAAGGACTATGCTTTCAATTCACTTCCAGTCAAATGTGAAGACCCATTAGGCAAAACACAACATCAACTGTAACATCATGTGAATAGAATAGAATAGAATAGAATACTTTATTGGCCAAGGGTGGTTTGTTTGTTTGTTTGTTTGTTTGTTTGTTTGTTTGTTTGTTTGTTTGTTTGTTTGTTTGTTTGTTTGTTTGGACTTCTATGCCGCCCAATCGCAAAGAACTCAGGGCTGCTTACAACATTATAAAATATAAAAAACAATTAAAAATAAGTCAAATAAGCAATCTAACAAATTAAAACCCACAATAAACTAAATAATCAACGTGCATGCATAACATTCATACAATTTGGCCATGATAGTTGTTAATTCATGGCCCCCAGACCTGCCGGGGGCCATGAATTGGATACACAAGGAGTTTGTCATTGGTGCATATTGATCAGTGAAGCAAGCAATCAGTGAAAACTTCTAAAGTTAGACAAAGGTAAGATTGTTGGTGGGGTTACCCATATGAGATGTCCCAATGGTGATTTTTCAAGAGGCAAATGGACTTCCTTTGTTTGTCCTTGAAGACATTTCACTTCCCATCCAAGAAAGTTCAAGGAAAAACAAAGAAAGTCCAGTTGCCTCTTCAAAAAAACCCCTTTGGGCCAAACCTGACCTGGATAACTTGAGAATTTTGACAGACATACATATGGGACAATTTCTTTCGTCAAAGTCGATTGAAGAAAAGTACATTGCAGTATGTATGGTTTGAGAGGTGATCGATGGTCAGCGAGAGATGAGATGGGACATGATCAATGAGAAGGACGATACCCAGAAGAAGTAGTCAACAGTATAAGCAGGTCCTCGGAGAGGGGCGGCATACAAATCCAATCAATCAATCAATCAATCAAATGTGCGGCTCACCAACCTGGCGTTAGCAGCACCAGCCCACCGAAAGAGATGTTTGAAGTCTGCAAACTACTGCCTGTAAAGCAGCTGGACTGCAAGCATTGAAGACTGTCTGTTTGTAGTACCATGCCGGATTCAAGAAACCCTCTCAGATAGCATCTCCCAATCACAGCTTGAATCTAATTACAAGTTGCGTTCATTACATTCATCTCCTGGTGACATTTGGTTATGTCGCCCAGTTCAGCCATCCATTCCACTTAGCGCAAGGAGCAAGGGCAGAGAGGGCTTGGCTTGCAAATTCATTGCACACAAAAAGACGTTGTAATTAAATTAAGGGCATTTTCAGCTGTAAAGCAGCACCTTCGTGGCAATTTGAAAACATGTACGTCCTCAACAGTGATGGGCTCCTATGGGTACGGTCAAGCACGCAGAACCGGTAGAAAAATTTTGAATGTTTTTCTTTTTTTCCCCTTCTGGGCTCTGGGTATGTTCTTCCTATCGCAGTAAATGAGGTTGAATGTGACTAATTTTAGAAGAACTGTGTGTGCATGTGTTTGTACATACACGTTCAGTTTATGTTGTGGTTAGCTCTGGCCCAGCTCCTGCCCCAAGGACTGTGGATGTGGGGGAGACATCCACATGCTGCAGGCCTGTTTTGCCCCCGGTGGAATCTGCTGATGAAGGCTCCTCTGACCAAGAAGACATGAGTGACAGGGAGGAGGAGAGTGGGGCAGACAGCTCAGAAGGAGATCAATTATCTAGCTCCTCTTTGGATTCAGAACAAAAGTTAATGATACAGCCATGCATGCGGAGAGCGATACATAGGCAGCAACAACTGAGAGATTATTATCAAAGAAAATGAGGCCACCTGTGGTTGGGTGGGGCTGTGGTAATTAGTGAGGCTGCTATAAATAGCAGCCTGTGGGTTTGGCCATTGTGGAGCATTATCTGATCGTTGTGTTTCATGACTGTTTTACTGACTTTGACCTTTTGTGTGCTGATTTTCCCCCGCTTTGAAACTAAACCAGAGCAAAGTGTGTTTCACTTTGTGAAAGAAGAGGGACTGTGAATTGCCTCACAGCTGCAAGCTAAGTATCACAGAACTGATAAGGGACTTGTACAAATTACCAGTTTGTTTGGAGACAAGTGCTCTTTGCTATACAAAAAGAGGGCTTAGTTTAAGTGAATGTTCATTATAAAGAACATTGTTTTGAATTTTCAAACGTGTGTGTGTCTGAAATTTGTACCTGTGAATTTTTGGGAGGATTCTACCAGAGAGCCTGACAGAACAGTCTTCAAATTCTTTCCACTGTGAGTAAATATTTCCAGCTCCTGTGTTCAATCCCTAACACCGTTTAACCGAAATGAAGACGGAATGAAGTTGGAATTCTTACCCTCAAGGGATTTCTAAAGCAAAAAAGAACAGAACCTTTTAAAAAAGAAGAAGAGAAAAAGCCCAATAAATGCAGGATATAGCATTATTATAAGAGATGGATAAAAAGATTAGGGAAAGCTAAATCTTCAGGGGAAGGAAATCTCTTCTTTTAAACTCTGCCTCCGTCCATGTTCCATCAAAAAGGAAAGCTATTACAATAGAGAGAGAGGGGAGGGGGGAAAATATCAAAGCCCTCGAGAAGCAATCTTTTCATAACTTCATTTTTTTTTTACAGGCAAGTATAATTATAGTTTTGCATAACCATCTAATGAAAGGAAGTCCTCTCTTGCCGTGTTAATAAAGGACCTTGCCTAGCATGTTAACAAAGCAAAGGCATTCTACGTAGGTAATGTCACTCTGTAATTAGCAGGCTCGTAAGATGACTTAAGATTACAGTTTATCTGAATCTAATAACTACGTATCAGCAGCTTCATCGCTCTGTCTTTTTCAATATATCTTTCCCCTTGAATGGTTTGAGTATCTATCCCCTCACAGAAAGGGGGGGCTCACACCAGCAATGTGAAAATCATAGGGGTAATAAAAAAAATTGTTCACAAAAGGAATGTGTAGGGAATGCGCTCTCTCTCCCCCCCTCTCTCTATCTCTCTCTTTCTTTCTTTCTTTCTTTCTCTTTTTTCTCTCTTTCTTTCTCTCTTTCTCTCTCTCTCTCTCTTTCTCTTTTTCTCTCTCTCTTCCTCTCTTTCTCTCTCCCTCTCTCTCTCTTTTTCTCTCGCTTTCTTTCTCCCCCTCTCTCTCTTTCTCTCTCTCTTTCTTTCACTCTCTCTCTTTCTCTCTCTTTCTCTTTCTCTCTTGCTTTCTCTCTTTCTTTCTTTCTTTCTTTCTTTCTCTCTGTCTCTTTTTCTCTTTCTCGCTTTCTCTCTCTTTCACTCTCTTTCTCTTTTTTTCTCTCTCTCTTTTTTGCTACCTCTGTCTCTCTCTCTCTCTCTCTCTTTCTCCCTTTCTTTCTCCCTTTCTTTCTCCCTCTTTCTCTCTCTCTCTTTTCTCTCTCTCTCCCTCCTTCGCTCCTTCTCTCTCCCTCTCTCTGGTTAGATTAAAAAAAAGTTTTGATGATTGTTCCTGCTCCAGCTATGTAATGAGATTGCTAAAATTACTCAAGCCAGGACAATGCTTTTCTTAATTACTTTGAGTAGTGTCCTGCTATCAGGTGCAGAGAACTTCCAAGGTGGATCATAAACCTATTTTAAAAGTGGGTGGCAATATCATCATAAAAGAAGAAAAGCAGATGGTTCTTGAAGGCCCACTGGTCCTCCAAAGAAGCGACCAGCCAAGCTGGGCGTTCATATTTTTTGGGTCCTGTCTCCATATCTCCTACGGGTGCCCTGCTCAACAAGTCTATCCCCTCTGGTAGCAATGCTAGCATCTGAGTCCTGTTCAATTGCTTATCAGAGTCAATTTTTAGGGGGAAGAGAAAACATTGGCCTCTTCAGACAGATGGAGGCCAAGATTAGTCATCAGGAGTTATATCTGAGGGAGAAGACCCCATCTGACAATCAAGGCTTCCACATATAAACACACAGTTGGGGACGAATAGTGGCAGTAGTAGCTCGGGGCAAAAGTCTCCAACCTTAGCAATTTTAAGGCTTGTTGACCTCAACTCTCAGAATTCCTCAGCCTCTCGGAATTGAAGTCCACAAGCCTTAAAGTTGCCAAGGTTGGAGTCCCCTGGCTCAAGGTATTCATTCCCCCAGGAGGTGAGAAGTCATAGATAAGTGGTGTCAGTAATGGGCAAGGACCACTAGATTTATAGGACCCGAGGCATCTCCCATCACTATCTTAACTGTAGTTAGACTACTGCCTTCTTCCTACACTTAATTTACAATGAGACCTTCTTGCCAATGGTTCCTGCATCACAAAACCACACTCACAGGACCCACAATCTAGCAAAGGATGGGGAATCCTCGGAGAATCCCTACTCACTCTCTATTTAAAGAACCTGCTCCATTTGTGTGAATGGTAATGAATGATTTTAACTCTATTAGTGGGTTTTAAAGTTTTATTTATATTAATTGGATGTTTTAGTTATGTATGCTGTATATTGTTTTTCGACATGTTGTGAGCCGCCCCGGGTCCTCGTAGAGGGGCAGAATACAAATCCAATTAATAAATAAATTAATAAATGTTGTTCAAGAGACAAAGCTTGCATTGGTAATAACAGTGACAATAATACTCTGTATTTATTCTTTACTTTGTATTCTACATCTGATGTTTCTTTTCTTTTATTTTTAAACAGTTTAATTCTTTTGTTCTATACTGGTTTTGGGTAGCATGATGGCTAATAATAATAATAATAATAATAATAATAATAATAATACCATTTATTTATAGTGCCCTTTTTGTTGTTGTTTTGTTGTTGTTGTTGTTGTTGTTGTTATTATTATTATTATTATTATGTCAGTACAACACAGCAAACGAGATCACTATGCTGGATTTCGTATTTCATCAACAGTCGGGCGCTTCCCAAGCACCTAGGACTGCGTGATGTAGCGGCGAATTATGTTTGCCGATCCCAGTAAAGCGGCCGTTTGCAATTGACAGGTGGAGATTTTGTCAATTCCGATGGTTTTCAAATATCCACTGAGATCCTTTGGTACTGCGCCCATTGTGCCAAGTACCACGGGGACCCCTTTCACGGGCTTATGCCAGAGTCGTTGCAGCTCGATTTTTAGATCTTCGTATTTCACTAATTTCTCTAGCTGCTTCTCCTCAATTCTGCTGTCTCCTGGGATTGCGATGTCGATGATCCATACTTTCTTTTTCTCCACAATCACAATGTCTGGTGTGTTATGCTTCAGAATTCGGTCAGTCTGAAGTCGGAAGTCCCACAGTAGCTTTGCTTGCTCATTTTCGACCACTTTTTCGGGCTTATGATCCCACCAGTTCTTTGCCACTGGTAAATGGTAGTTCCGGCACAAGTTCCAGTGGATCATCTGTGCCACAGCATCATATCTATGCTTGTAATCAGTCTGTGCGATCTTTTTGCAGCAGCTGAGTATATGATCGATTGTTTCATTATTATTATTATTATTATTATTATTATTATTATTATTATTATTATTATTTTCCCCAGGGTCCATTCCCCAGGGACCAGAATATCTCCGAGACCGCCTCCTGCCGCACGAATCCCAGCGACCGATTAGGTCCCACAGAGTGGGCCTTCTCCGGGTCCCGTCAACTAAACAATGTCGGTTGGTGGGCCCCAGGGGAAGAGCCTTCTCTGTGGCGGCACTGGCCCTCTGGAACCAACTCCCCCCAGAGATTAGAACTGCCCCTACTCTTCCTGCCTTCCGTAAACTCCTTAAAACCCACCTTTGCCGTCAGGCATGGGGGAACTGAAACATCTTCCCCTGGGCATGTTTAATTTATATATGGTATGCTTGTGTGTATGTCTGTTAGTATATGGGGTCTTTTTTAAATCTTTAATATTTTAAATTGTTAGACTATTTATGATTTGTTTCTACGTGTTGTGAGCCGGCCCGAGTCCTCGGAGAGGGGCGGCATACAAATCTAAGTAATAAATAAATAAATAAATTCTGCAAAGACAAAGAAACAGAGCAGCCACTGCACTGATTCCCCTCTTTCCATTAAAAAAATGATATAGATAAAAGAGTTTATAGAAAGAAAGAGGAAAAGCAACAACAAAGCTGAAACAGGCCAAACAAAAATGCAGTCCATCTTCTCTTTTCCAAGCATGCAAATAATGAAAACCATGACTCAGATTTACAATCTATAAATGAGAGTAAATTTGGGGTGGCCATTTCAGCTCAGCTTTGTGCTGCACTGTTGCATTATTAAATATTTAAAGTAACTTAATATTTAATTTGATAAATATAAGTGGACAGATAACTATAGGTATAATTAATTTATGCATTACCCCTGTCCATCCTGCACTGCCTATTACAGGAGGGGAAATATCATAAAATCACAAGAGGGAAGCCAAGGCACCCATAGAAATTAAAGGCCACAGAAACCTTAGACCATAGACTACTTTGTTGTCCATTCTACACAAAGCTTGGAAGTGATTTAATTGTCAGCTTACTCTAGCTGGAGACTGGCATATAATTTGGTCCTCTTCCATGTCAATCCTTCCTTTAGGGTTAGGATCTCCTTGTAGTGGTTGTCACCGCACCTCAAGAAGGATATAATGGAACTGGAAAAGGTGCAAAACGGGGCAACAAGAATGATCAAGGGAATGGAGCACCTCCCTCATGAAACCAGGTTGCAACGCCTTGGTCTCTTCAGCCTTGAAAGATGGTGTTTAAGGGGTGACTTGATCGAAGTGTATAAAATCATGCATGGGATAGAAAAGGTGGATAGAGAAAAATTCTTTTCTCTATCACACAATACTAGGACGAGGGGGGCCTCCCTAAAGCTCATAAGTAAGAAAGTGAGGACAAATAAAGGGAAATATTTCTTCATCCAGAGGGTCGTTGGTTTATGGAATTCACTTCCAGAAGAGGTTGTGACAGCTGTCAGCCTTGATAGCTTCAAGGCAGGATTAGACAGATTCATGGATGCCAAGTGTATCAGTGGTTATTGAAACGGATGTCCATGTGCCGCCTCTATGTTGATTGAGGCAGGCAGGATTCCCTTGGGTACTATTTGTTGGGGGTCAAGGGAAAGGGAGGGTTTTGCCTTCTCTTTCTGCTCAAGATCCCCATGGACAATTGGTGGGGCATTGTGTGACACAGAATGCTGGACTCGATGGGCTTTGGCCTGATTCAGCATGGCTCTTCTTAGGTTCTTATGAACCAAGGATCGGTTGGACAACAGCCAGTGAAGGGCTACCAAACTTTTTACGAACACACTGTGGCAGTGACCTATGCAGGACGCCCTGCATTTTCTTTCAACATCTTTCAATGCAAATTGGGTGCTCTGGGTTGGAGCTTAATTTTCACTACCGCACTCTGTTCCCCCCATCCAAGCAGTAGCCTGCCCCTGGCTACAGTTCATATCCCACGTGGGTCTGTTAATAAATTGGAACTTGGAAGAAGGCCAAGGTTTGGACTTTCTTGGAGTTTGGGGAGAGCAAAACCACCTTCCCATGCCTTCCTGGAGGCCCTCCAGAGGCCAAAAATTCCCTCCCAGAGCCTCTGTGCAAGCCAAAAATCAGTTGGCAGGTGCCCACATGTGCACTGGAGCTGAGCTAGGGCAATGGCTTGCATCAGCAGATATGGCTCCGTGCAGGGGTGGGCAGCAGGCAGGATGGGGTGGAACACAGTTCCACTGGTGGAAATGAAGATACGTGCGCAGCTCCAGCTGATCGGCATCTGTCACTTCCTGGATTACTGGTCTCAGCTTGGCTCTCCTTTTCTTCCCTGCTGCTGCATCTGCGCTCCTTGCTTTTTTCCTCTTTCCTCCTTCCTGGCCTTGGACCAGCTTCCCTCTCTCCTGCCCGGCTCCACTCCAGCTTCACGCGGCCACCTCCCACCTGAGGTGCAAGCAGAAGGCGTGGGTGGAAGTGGCTTTGGGAGCATTTATGCTTCTGGCAGCACCCGCTTGCCTAGCTACCCAACTTGAGACGGAGGGGGCTACCCAGGAAGGAGAGTGCGGGAAACGCCAAGCAAATTGTCACCCCAGCGCACGACACTGGTAAGGTTGTAAGTCGAGGACTTAACAGTTCACTTGAACGATGATGATCTTTCAAGCCACTCCCACTTGATCACATGGCTGGCAAGCCAGTCCTACCCAGTCATATGACCATTAAAATAAGCCACACCCACAGTGTGGCAGTAAAAAATTTGGCTGCCCATTACTGGCTCCGTGTGCCACCTGTGACACGCGTGCCAAGGGTTCGCCGTCACGGCGTTATAGCATCTATTCCCATTTTTTGTTTCTCCTTCTACATCACAGCTGTTTTTCCAAGATATTTGAAAAGCCTTTTTCTCTCCTTTTCTCGTTCCACGATCCAGAGATCTGAGAACCACAAGAGATTTGATGAAGGTGGGTAGAAAACCTTTGCAATAAAGAAATAAATAAAGCTGCCACCAGTTGTACTCCCGTTCGATGCAGTGTTGATTCGTCTGTCCTTGCAACTAAACATCCATCTCTATTGCTTCTTGCTCTACCGGGTTCAAGAAAGTCATGTGAAGAGGTGGAGAGAGATGACAGATAGGTGCACCAGTTGGGCTTGTCTATTTTCGTTTTTCATACAATGTGCGCATTTCAAGGCTGAAATGTAGTAAGTCAGCCTTGTAACAGGAATCAGAAGTGGGCAAAAAAGTTTCATTGCGGCAGCTTTCCAAAGGAACTCAAAGGGCAGAAGAGCCTTGATAAGAATAGAATAGAATAATAGAATAGAATAGAATAGAATAGAATAGAAATAAAACTAAAACTAAAACTAAAACTAAAACTAATGTTGTTTTTACTATTGTTGTGAGCCGCCCCGAGTCTCCGGAGAAGAGCAGCATACAAATCTAATAAAACTAAAACTAAAACTAAAACTAAAACTAAAACTAAAACTAAGACTAAGACTAAGACTAAGACTAAGACTAAAACCAAAACCAAAACCAAAACCAAAACCAAAAGGGCAGCATACAAATCTAATAAATAATAAAACCAAAACCAAAACCAAAAATGGAATTGGAACTGGAACTGGAATTGAGAATGGAATTGAGAATGGAATGTCTTTTTAAATGGATTTAATTTTTTATTATTAGATTTGCAATGTATTGTATTACTCCTATGTTGTGAGCCGCCCCGAGTCTTCGGAGAGGAGCGGCATACAAATCTAATAAACTATAAACTATAACTATAATTGGGAATGGAATTGGGAATGGGATGGGATGGCTTGGGTTGGGATGGGATGGGATGGGATGAAATAGAATAGAATAGAATAGAATATATGGGATGGAATGGAATGGAATGAGCAGGGTAGGGTAGGGTAGAATAGAGTAGGGCAGAGCAGGACATGGCGATTCTCCTATTATACATTTATTTGTATATAATTTTGTCCCACAAGTATGGTAAGCAATTCTGCCCAAGAGAGATAAATTTGAGAGAATATGTTTTGGGGGGTCTTCTCCTTGTGCTCTTTTCTTTTCAGAGCATGTGCATCCATGTTTAAGTCAAACAACTGACTTGCACTGAGTTGTTAGGAGGGAAGTTTCAGGAGTCTGCAACTGCTTGGTGATTCCTATATAGTTCAGAAGCAAACCATTCTGCAACGTGGTGCAAAGAGAGAAGCCGCCTCCATTTATAGTCCTAACTAGGGATATCCAAGCTGCTCGCAACACAACATTATCGCACCCAGAAAAGAATACATCTAAACAAGACTGAATTATGGGGTGGGGGGAATATATTTTCACCTTTTTTCAAAACCAAGTTTTAGGAAATGCCTCTACTCTGAATGAGTAACTCTAAGGCAGATTAAGACATTGTCAAGTAGCTGCTAACCTACTTACAAACATCATTGGTCCCTTGAGTTTTGCTAGTCTTACACCTTCCTTAACAGATAACTGAATAGGTAAATGGGTTATATCGGGCCAGGAAATCAATGTGTATAGCGTGTTCCCAGCCAGAGATGAGCTTGTTGAAGGCATTTTATTATAGCTCTAGGAGCCGTATTGATCTGACCGTTAACTACTCAAAGGGTGGCTAGCAATCCAATGAAGACGCGTCCTTCGGTACATCCAAATGCATTCACCTCTCAATAGCTCTAACAGACTAAGCGTTTGCAGATAGAATTAATTTAATGTTTGCTTAATCAAAACTGATTAAGCTGGAACTTAAATGCTATTAATTACAAAACAAATTGCATTCACGTGGCGGTTAGCGAGATGTTGGGGCTAGGACAATTACATCGGTATCCAATTTGATTTTTAAGGAAATGTACAATTCTGGCTTTAGACGTTTCCCTCCTACACACACACCTCCTCCACATCACAAGCACAAACATTTGATCTCCTTGCCTCAAATTGCAATTTGTTTTATTGCCCCAGTTTAAAAGTGACTTGAAAGATTCAGAAATTCCCCCAGAAAAATACAATAATTAGAAAAATATACAAATGCGCAGAGATGGATAGATTAACGATCGATTTGCGAGGCCAGAAAGATTCAAAATACTTTGAAATTTGGGACAGATGGTATCAATGGATTCGGCATAGAAAAACAAAATGAAAAGAAAAAGCTAAAATTGAAGCACATTATGCAAATATATAGAATGGAATGGAATGGAATGGAATGGAATAGAATAGAATAGAATAGAATAGAATTTTATTGGCCAAGTGTGATTGGACACACAAGGATCTTGGTGCATATGCTCTCAGCGTACATGAAAGAAAAAGAGACACTTGTCAAGAATTATGTGGTACAACACTTAATGATTGTCATAGGGGTCAAATAAACAATGAAGAAACAATCAATATTAAAACCCTGCTGTTCTGTTCGGGTCGTATGTGACCTGAAGCCAAGTTTGAGTCCCTGTAAAAAATTTTCCCTGCATATCTGAAACTTGAAATTTCATGACTGTTCATCATTTCAGGAGTTCTCTCTATGAGAATTTTTTTGGGGGGGTGGGGGCTTAGTTTTTGCACATTTATGTGCAAAATAAACCAATAAGGATTAATTTTTTCAGTTCAATTTTCATTCCATTGTGTGCAGAAATGTTCAAACTTGTTTCCAGGTGAAAAAAGCTTTCAAAAAGACCAAATATAAGTACCTAAAATGATCAATTTGCAGTCCGGGTCAAATAGACCCGGGAACATAAGATTAGGAATTTTTTCTAAACAGAACAGCAGGGTTTAATAAAAAATCTTAGGATACAAGCAACAAGTTACAGTCATACAGTCTAAAAAAGGGGGGGAAGGATGATAGGAATGATGAGAAAAAATAGAATAGAAGTGCAAATTTAGTAAAAAGTCTGACAGTGTTGAGGGAATTATTTGTTTAGTAGAGTGATGGCGTTTGGGAAAAACCTGAAATGTACAACATATAAGTATAAAAGTATATAGAAGAGTACAATGTATAAGTATATACATATTTACCATAACAGTATAAAATATAAGTATTTTATTTATCCTACCAAAATAAGATTAAGTGTAGTACGATTAAAGGCATATAAGTTTATAAAATGTAGTGAAGCTCAAAAGAAAAATATGCAAGAATGTACCAATGCGGAACTATTTACTGTACTTATTGTGATTTTTTTTCTTCTTCTTTTTTTAAACAAAAATTAATAAACTCCATTTGAAAAAAATAAAAGTGACTTGACAAGTCAACTTTTTTGGGATGTAATAGTTTTGCCTACTCGGGCATAAAGGAAATTGGGCACAAGTAGAATATCAGATCTGTAGAATATCTCAGCAGCCCCTAACTGGAGCTAAAAGTGAAAAAGGTTAGGCAAAAGAGTATTTGTTTGCCAGAAATTAATATGGAAAGCCACCTAGTTCAGTATAATTAAAAATAAGTTGCTAGATGGGAACAAATATTCACTTTGGATTGATCGAAACATTTAAATATGCTAAAGGGTTAAATAAGGTTCAGGAGGGAAGTGTTTTTAATAGGAAAGTGAACACAAGAACAAGGGGACACAATCTGAAGCTAGTTGGGGGAAAGATCAAAAGCAACGTGAGAAAATATTACAGTGTTCCCTCGATTTTCGCGGGTTCGAACTTCGCGGAAAGTCTATACCACGGTTTTTCAAAAATATTTATTAAAAAATACTTTGCGGGGTTTTTCCCTATACCACGGTTTTTCCCACCCGATGACATCATATGTCATCGCCAAAGTTTCATCTGCTTTTCATAAATATTTTTTAAATAAAGTTTAATAAATAAACATGGTGAGTAATAACCTGAATGGTTGCTAAGGGAATGGGAAATTGCAATTTGGGGGTTTAAAGTGTTAAGGGAAGGCTTGGGATACTGTTCATAGCCAAAAATAATGTATTTACTTCCGCATCTCTACTTCGCGGAAGTTCAACTTTCGCGGGCGGTCTCGGAACGCATCCCCCGCGAAAAGTGAGGGAACACTGTATTTCACTGAAAGAGTAGTAGATCCTTGGAACAAACTTCCAGCAGACGTGGTGGGTAAATCCACAGTAACTGAATTTAAACATGCCTGGGATAAACATATATCCATCCTAAGATAAAACACAGGAAATAGTATAAGGGCAGACTAGATGGACCATGAGGTCTTTTTCTGCCGTCAGTCTTCTATGTTTCTATGTTTGGACACTCAGTAGGAAAAAGATTTTGAGAACATTTGCACAGGTAGATGCTACTTTTTTTTCCTGATCAATGAGAACAACTAAATCAAATGTAATTCTTAATCTACTTATTTCTCAACCCTCCGGTAATTATGCAAAGAATAAATCAATCAATAAAACAGAAAAAGGAAATCACAGAATTGTGGACTTGGAAGGGATTTTCAATCTAAAGGACAGAATGGTGAAACCAAAACAGGAAATGAAGAGGTTGATGGGGGGAAATGGGCTAAGCCTCAACATTTTAATAGAGTTATATTCTTCACCTACAGATCAATTTCACACAATAAGTTCTATCCTTTAAAGGGATTGAGATGCTCTCGCCACATCCATCATCTCTAGATCTCAGATTGAAAATCCATGTTCATGGCATCGGACCAGAATATCTCCGAGACCGCCTTCTGCCGCACGAATCCCAGCGGCCAGTTAGGTCCCACAGAGTGGGTCTTCTCCGGGTCCCATCAACGAAACAATGCCACTTGGCGGGACCCAGGAGAAGAGCCTTCTCTGTGGCGGCCCCGGCCCTCTGGAACCAACTCCCCCCAGAGATTAGAACTGCCCCTACCCTCCTTGCCTTTCGTAAGCTACTCAAAACCCACCTCTGCCACCAGGCATGGGGGAATTAAGACTTCTTCTCCCCCTAGGCTGATACAACTGTATGTATGGTATGTTTGTACGTATGCTGGTTTTATACATTAAGGGGTTTTAAGTTAGTTTTTAGTATTGGATTTTTACTGTATATTATTCATGTATATTGTTCATGACTGTTGTTAGCCGCCCCGAGTTTTCAGAGAGGGGCGGCATATAAATCCAATAAATTGAATTGAATTGAATGTTCTCCAGAATGCAACTTAGAGAAGGATATTTTGAAAGGAGGAAGACACTAAACCGTACACTGTATGCCTTCAAAACAAGGCTAATATGACTGTAGAAATTAAAAACAGCACACACGAAGGAATCTGGAAGAAAACAAAAAAAAAATCACAATCTGACTGAAAAGTATTGAGACGCCAGACCAAGTGCTAAACAACGGTTCCCTTTATTCAGCTCTTTTCTGCAAGTGACAATCAGCTGGGAATTCGCCAGCCGGCAATGAGAAACTCGGCTCTATTTATACTCTTAAGGCTCGCGCCAAAAGAGCTGTCCTGCGTCTGAGCCAATCAGACGCAACCTAGTCTTTTCAATCTGCCTGGAGACAGCATTCTCCTCAGGCAACTATTTACATGGCATATTTACATACTTAACACCCCTCCCTCCTTAGTCAATTGCATACTGTCCATCAGTTGAGCCATGTGATGAAATCCTCCAATCGAGTGGGTCTGCGCGAGGCTCGCTCAGACCTGCGCAGATCAGTTGAGTCTGGGACTTCGTTGGTGGAGGTTGGCTCTCTGTCGGATCCGGAACATGGCTGGGCCCGAGTGGGGGCTCCGGCCTGCTGCGCTGTCCGGATTGGAGCTGAATCGACGTCGGAGGAGGACGATGGTGGCTCGTCGGTGTCATGGGAGCGTTCCAGCCTCGGTAAGCCCAAATCTACATCCAACAATTCTGGTTGTACATAAGAGTCTGCTTTGGGGGAAGATGTTACAATGGCGGTTTGCTTATTATCAGAGTTAATCCGCCCTCTTAAGTAATCAATGTGCCGTTTCCAAATACGGCCATCCTCTGTTTGTATTAAATATGTTTTCGGTCCCTTTTGTTGAATGATTTTCCCTTTTACCCATTGAACTCCCCCATCAAAATTCCTGGCAAATACATTTTGGCCTAGATACATGCTTCTTTCAGGTAATACAGACATCTCACCTTGACCCATGGTATTGGAATAGCGAGGGTGCAACCTGTCTAAAGGAGACCTTAGTTTTCGCCCCATTAAGACTTCTGCAGGGCTTTTATGGGAGGCAGCATTAGGAGTAATATGTTGCATTAATAGGAATTGGTCTAATTTATGTTGTATTTCCCCAGGGCCTGCTCTGCGCAGCGCCTCTTTCGCCACACGTACGTAACGTTCAGCCAACCCATTAGCCCATGGGGAGTAAGGGGAGATTAGCGCATGTCTGACCCCTAGATTACTCAAGAACACCTCAAACTGTCGGGCGGTCAGTTGTGGCCCATTATCTGAAACAAGTACATCAGGACACCCATGGGTTGCAAATAAATGATACAGAGCCTTAATAGTGGCACATGTGGTTATATTTTGCATTGCCACTATCTCTACCCACTTAGAAAAAGCATCTACGACAACCAGGAAATACTGGGACCCAATGGGGCCAGCAAAATCTATGTGTATCCTGGACCAAGGTCCAGTGGGCTCTTCCCATTCCACGGGGGCAGTTCGAGGGGGATTGGGCCGTGACTCTTGACAGGGGTCACACCTGGCTACCCAATGCTCAATATCGAGATCTAGGCCCGGCCACCACAGGTATCCCCTAGCCAAACCTTTCATTCTGACAATGCCTGGGTGTCCCACATGTAACATAGTCAGTACCTTTTTCCTAAGTGTTGCTGGAATGACCACTCGATCCCCCCACAGTACACATCCTTTTAGGTAGGACAATTCTAGTCGTTTTGTCTTAAAATCTGCCAGTCCCCTCTCCTCTGGTCCCCCATGCCAACCCCTGTGTATACAATTTATGACTGTTTGAAGAATTGGATCTGATTTAGTATGCTCAGCCAGGGCTGAGGTCGTCTGCTGGGTCAGCTGCGGAGGAGATTTTGGAGACGGCTTCTTTGCTTACGTGGCTTTGAAGATCTTTGGCTGCTGCTTCGGCGACCTCGGCAGTCTGGGCGAGTTTAATGACGGTTTGCAAAGTAGGTTCGTCCTCGGTGAGGAGTTTGTTACGCACAGTGGCGTTTTTCATGCCGAATATAATCGCGTCTGTTAGTCGAGCTTCTGGGCTGTCAAAACGGCACTTTGACAGTACAGTTCGGAGTCTGGTGGCGAATTGGTTAATAGACTCAGCTTCTCGTTGAGCCATCCTGGAGAACTGATGGCGGTACACCACAGCCGGCTTCGTGGGTTTGAAGTGACCCGCAAGCTTGGATTGTAAGTCTGGCCACGGAACGTTCTTGGCTGGAAGCGAATCGTTGAGCATTTGAACCAAATCGAAAATTTCGGGGCCGCAATAGTTAAGGAAGATGGCTCGCTTTCTGTCTTCTTCGGCGGTCCCCATACCGGCGGCTTCCAGGAAAATTTCGAAGCGGGTCATGTAGGCTTCCCAAGACGCTTTTTCGGGGTCGAAGTAGTCGGGTGCTCGGCCGATCTGCGAAGGATTCATCTTGCTCGTAGGTTCTCTCCGGTTCTCGTCGCCAGTGAAAAGTATTGAGACGCCAGACCAAGTGCTAAACAACGGTTCCCTTTATTCAGCTCTTTTCTGCAAGTGACAATCAGCTGGGAACTCGCCAGCCGGCAATGAGAAACTCGGCTCTATTTATACTCTTAAGGCTCGCGCCAAAAGAGCTGTCCTGCGTCTGAGCCAATCAGACGCAACCTAGTCTTTTCAATCTGCCTGGAGACAGCATTCTCCTCAGGCAACTATTTACATGGCATATTTACATACTTAACACTGACCACACTGATTGTCATTGAGGACTTATGATGTCAGATGATGAAACATCTGCAAGCCAAGAACCAAACTTAGAGAGAAACAAGGACCGTTCAATTCTATTCGACCATCTTTTTCTTTCTCTCTTTCTCTCTCTCTCTTTCTCTCTTTCTCTTTTTCTCTCTCTTCCTTTCTCTTTCTCTTTCTCTTTTTCTCTTTCTTTCTCTCTTTCTCTCTCTCTCTTTCTCTCTTTCTCTTTTTCTCTCTCTTCCTTTCTCTTTCTCTTTCTCTTTCTCTTTTTCTCTTTCTTTCTCTTTCTCTCTCTCTCTTTCTCTATCTCTCTCTTTTTCTCTCTCTCTTTCTCTTTTTCTCTCTCTTCCTTTCTCTTTCTCTTTTTCTCTTTCTTTCTCTCTTTCTCTATCTCTCTCTTTCTCTCCCTCCCTTTCTTTCTTTCTCTTTCTTTCTTTCTTCCTTTCTTTCTCTCTTTCTTTCTTTCTTTCTTTCTTCCTTCCTTTCTTTCTTCCTTCATTTCTCTCTTTTTCTCTCTCCCTCCCTCCCTCTCCCTCCCCTCTCTCTCTCCAGAGCAACCAAACAGAATAACTCAACTGTGTGTCATTCTCCTAGTCCACTGATGTCGAACCTATGGCATGCATGCCAGAGGTGGCATGCAGATCCATATCTACGGCGCATGAGCCGTTGTGCTAATTAATCTGCAGTGCACATGTGCCCACTGCCCAGCTGATTTTCAGCTTGTGCAGAGGCCCTGGGAAGGCATTTTCAGCCTGTGGAGGGCCTCCGGGGAGCGGGGAAACCATTTTCGCACTCCCCAGGCTCCCAAAATGCCTTTGGAGCCTGGGGAGAGTGAAAAATGGCACTGCAGGGCTCACCCGAAGTTGAGAAATGTGGGAGTGGGGAGATCTTGCGTGCATGCACAGGGGGCGGGGCAGAACCTGGGGATCACCCATGCATGTGCAAGGAGCATTGAATTATGGGTGTGGGCACTCACATGGGCACAATAGCATATACATTTGGCACCTGAGGAAAAAAAAGGTTCGCCATCACTGTCCTAGTCCATAGAGTTTACAGACAGCATCCTAAAGATTATTGGGGTGGGGGTGAGATTCTTGATGACAAAAACAAGTCCCTGAATGATTAAAGTGCAAAGTAGAGTCTGAAAAAAGAGGAGGCAGCCTGTATGGGGGTCGGGAATCAAAACCCGTTGATTTAATCCAGCGGCACGGTTGCAAATCACAAACTCGGTGTTAAACAACAGTAGCCAACTGCACTGATTAATGGCCCACAAAGTGTGTATACCCAAACAATGATTTCATTTCACACCAAAAGAACAAAAGGTCTTTCTTTTACACCCTAATTTACAATTTCAATTATAAATATAAAAAGTTATGTTTCCTATAACTGCTTTTATTAGGCGGGTACATGCGCTAGTGTCTCCTAGACATACAGTGGGCCATAAAAATGTGAAGTACAAGCGACAACCAAAGCCGGCAGTTCCCTTCCATTTCTTGCTTTTTAAACTTAATGGCAGAATTATCACTCGACAGCGTGTGCAGAAGCATTATTAAAATGCCATTGTGCAGGAGAGGGAACCTAACCTCCATGCCAAACGGGCATCTGCCCTGGCACTCGTACTTATGTCCTTCGGTTACGAAACCATGACTATGCCTATCGAAAAAAGGTACAGTGGTACCTCTACTTACAAACTTAATTCGTTCTGTGATCAGGTTCTTAAGTAGAAATGTTTGTAAGAAAAAACATTTTTTCCCATAGGAATCAATGTAAAAGCAAATAATGTGTGCGATTGGTGAAACCACAGGGAGGGTGGAGGCCCTGTTTTCTCCTAGAGAGGCCCCACAGAGGCTTCTCCCCATCTTTTCCAGCCGTGTTTCCTCCCAGGAGATTCCTAGTGAGGCCCCACAGAGGCTTCTCCCCACCTTTTCCGGCCCTGTTTCCTGCCAGGAGATTCCTAGAGAGGCCCCATGGAGGCTTCTCCCTGCCTTTTCTGGCCCTGTATCCTCCCAGGAGATTCCTAGAGAGGCCCCACAGGGGTTTCTCCCTGCCTTTTCCAGCCCTGTTTCCTCCCAGGAGATTCCTAGAGAGGCCCCACGGAGGCTTCTCCCTGCCTTTTCTGGCCCTGTTTCCTCCCAGGAGATTCCTAGAGAGGCCCCATGGAGGCTTCTCCCTGCCTTTTCCGGTTACAGTTTCGGAGGCTCGGGTGGAAAATGGATCTTGAGAAGAGACAAAAACAACCCGGTTGGTATCTAGAAAAGTTCGTAAGTAGAGGCATTCATAGGTAGAGGTATCACTGTGTGTGAATTGGAGGTTTTGGGGCTTCATATATTCTGTTCAGAGTCCAAAATTTCCATTTGTTTAAGAAGTCCTTAGGTCAGTGATGGCAAACCTATGGCACGGATGCCACAGGTGGCATGCAGAGTCATATCTGCTGGCACGTGAGCCGTCGCCCTAGCTCAGCTCCAACGTGCATGTGTGTGCCACCAACTGATTTGCACTGAGGCTCTGGGAGGGCATTTTTGGCTCCCAGAGAGCCCCTGGGAGGATGGGGGAGGGTGATTTTACCCTCCAATTCTGTGCAAAAATCAATCGGTCCACCATTAATACATGTACTATAAAATATTATTTATTTATTTATTTATTTATTATTTGGATTTGTATGCCGCCCCTCTCTGAAGACTCGGGGCGGCTCACAACAAGTGGAAAAAAAAACACAATCCAATACATAATCCAATTAATTAAATATGAAAAGTTTTTAAAAACCCTATACTAACATACACACACACAAGCATACCATGCATAAATTCAGCGGGCCCAGGGGGAGATGTTCAGTTTCCCCATGCCTGACGGCAAAGGTGGGTTTTAAGAAGTTTACGGAAGGCAGGAAGAGTAGGGGCAGTTCTGATCTCCTGGGGGAGTTGGTTCCAGAGAGTCGGTGCCGCCACAGAGAAGGCTCTCCCCCTGGGGCCCGCCAACTGACATTGTTTAGTTGACGGGACCCGGAGGAGGCCCACTCTGTGGGACCTAATCGGTCGCTGGGATTCGTGCGGCAGGAGGCGGTCTCGGAGATATTCTGGTCCGATGCCATGAAGGGCTTTAAAGGTCATAACCAACACTTTGAATTGTGACCAGAAACTGATCGGCAGCCAATGCAGACTGCGGAGTGATGGTGAAACATGGGCATACCTGGGTAAGCCCATGACTGCTCTCGCAGCTGCATTCTGCACGATCTGAAGTTTCCAAACACTTTTCAAAATAACAGCGCTTTCTCTCTTTTTAACTTCAACTTTTGTTTGTATTGGTGTTTTATCTTGTAATAAGCTTTCATTATTATTTTTAAAAAGATCTTATGAAAAACTTTTGTGAAAAAGGATGCAGCTCATTTTAGCTGGCCAAAAGATGTTTTAAAATAATATGATATAAAACTTTATTCATGGCAGCTGCATATAGTCAGATCCTTTGCATTTGACTTTTTTAAAAAATCAAGTTTTTTTTTTAAAAAAAGAACTTTTGAAAAAGCTATGCTCTTCTCTGACAGATTTTGTAAAAAAAAATGCATGTCATATTAACGGTAATAATAAAACACCATACATCTGTTGCTTTAGAAGATCAATTCCTATTCTAGACTTAGAGACAAAGCAACCATTCTAAACTTTAATAGCTTCAAATGGATTCATATTTAATGTTTCCTTAAACCATTTTGTAGTGTTATCGGATATACTATAAGATTAGAAGAGTTTTTAAAGTCTACGGAATTTTTTTCACTTGGTATGTCATTAATGTGGATAAACAAATACAGTGATGCCTCATCTTACAAACGCCTCGTCATACAAACTTTTCGAGATACAAACCCGGGGTTTAAGATTTTTTTGCCTCTTCTTACAAACTATTTTCACCTTACAAACCCACCGCCGCCGCTGGGATGCTCCGCCTCTGGGCTTCCATTGCCACCGAAGCGCCCATTTTTGCACTGCTGGGATTCCCTTGAGGCTCCCCTCCATGGGAAACCCCACCTCCGGACTTCTGTGCTTTTGTGATGCTGCAGGGGAATCTAAGCAGGGGAATCCCAGCAGCGCAAAAACAAGCACTTCGCTGGCAACTGAAGTCCGCAGGTGGGGTTTCCCAGCGAGGGGAGCCTCAGTGAAATCGCAGCATCGTAAAAACACAGATGTCCGGAGGTGGGGTTTCAAGGACTTCGGTGTTTTTGCACTGCTGGGATTCCCCTGATGCTCCCTTCGCTGGGAAACCCCACCTCCGGACTTCCATTGCCAGCGAAGCGCTCGTTTTGGCGATGCTGGGATTCCCCTGCTGGGATTCCCCTGCAGCATTGCAAAAACACAGAAGTTCAGAGGTGGGATTTCCCATGGATGGGAGCCTCAGGGAAATCCCAGCAGTGCAAAAACTGGCGCTTTGGCTGGCAAAAGGGTTGAGTTTTGGGCTTGCACGCATTAATCGCTTTTCCATTGATTCCTATGGGAAACATTGTTTTGTCTTACAAACTTTTCACCTTAAGAACCTCGTCTCGGAACCAATTAAATTTGTAAGACAAGGTGTCACTGTACAATGTATGAATTCTAAATCAGAAAATATTCAAACTGGTCATACAAACTGGAAATTTTGGAACTGCAATCCAAACACATTTGAAAGGCACCAGGTTGAGGAGGGGTTTTATTTTGCTCCCAGTGTGCAATATCTCCATGACCATGTTCCTCACACTTATTTCACAAGCATATGGCTTTTGTCATCTACCCCTGTGGTCCCAGCGAAGGGACAATCCAGATGTCTGAAAATTAAAAGGAGAGTAAGAAGGCATCTCACTCTTAAAATTCCAAATCCATAAATCACTGGGGAGTGGGGAGAATGTTTCTATATCAGAATCTTGTTATACCTCTCTTTGCAAATTGCCACCCTAAATTCCCTAAAATTCCTCATTACCTAAAAGGTAAAAGATGCAACCAATTCCCTGGCATCAGAAATTGTTGCAAAGCAAAGATATCTCCACCACTACCACTTCCCCTGGGGAATTTTATATCCAGCAGAAGCTAAAAATGGAATCTAAGCAGTGTTGTGGTTAGCTCTGGCCCAGCTCCTGCCCCAAGGACTGTGGATGTGGGGGAGACATCCACATGCTGCAGGCCTGTTTTGCCCCCGGTGGAATCTGCTGATGAAGGCTCCTCTGACCAAGAAGACATGAGTGACAGGGAGGAGGAGAATGTGGCAGACAGCTCAGAAGGAGATCAATTATCTAGCTCCTCCTTGGATTCAGAACAAGAGTTAATGATACAGCCACGCATGCGGAGAGCGATGCATAAGCAACAACAACTGAGAGATTATTATCAAAGAAAATGAGGCCACCTGTGGTTGGGTGGGGCTATGGTAATTAGTGAGGCTGCTATAAATAGCAGCCTGTGGATTTGACCATTGTGGAGGATTATCTGATCGTTGTGCCTGCTTTGCTGACTTTGACTTTTTGTGTGCTGATTTTTCCCAGCTTTGAAACTAAACCAGAGCAAAGTGTGTTTCACTTTGTGAAAGAAGAAGGACTGTGAATTGCCTCACAGCTGTCAGCTAAGTATCACAGAACTGATAAGGGACTTGTACAAATTACCAGTTTGTTTGGAGACAAGTGCTCTTTGCTATACCAAAAGAGGGCTTGGTTTAAGTGAATTTTCATTATAAAGAACATTGTTTTGAATTTTCAAACGTGTGTGTGTCTGAAATTTGTACCTGTGAATTTTCGGGAGGATTCTACCAGAGAGCCCCACAGAACAAGCAGTATAGAACATAATATGTACATCTCGCTTACAGTACATTCCAGATGTGGCTGTGGATCACCAATAAGAAAAGAATCAGGCTTTGGCCTGATTCAGCATGGCTCTTCTTATGTTAAGAAGAGGAAGAGGAAGTGGAGGAGGAGGGAGGAGAAAGAAGAAAAAGAAATTAAAAATTTAAATGTTATAATGTGATCAACAAATTTAATGAAAATAGTAAATACTATAGATGTAGGATCGAAAAGTATAGATGTATGTGTGTATGTATATATATGTAAAGCTGGAAGAAGTAATATTGTGAAGTGTAAATATATCTGGAAATGAAATAATTGCAAAAGTGGTTAGCATTTACTTTGTTTTTTGTATATTTATATTGTATTTTTGTATGTCTTGTTTATATCTGGTTTGTTTCTAACCAAAAAACCTCAATAAAGATTAGCAAAAATAAATAAATAAATTGCATCAATTGCAATTGTCATGTTGTCCTGCCATGTTTGCTGTCATTTGCTCCCCAAAAAATCCATGGCAGGATGTTATCCCACAACACCCTGTACTTAGTCCCTAAATTAATCAATTCATTCATAAACTATACATATAGTCTAGGACTTGGTCCACCCTGGTGGGAACATCAAAGTTTGTAAGTGGACCTTAGGGACCAGCTGCTAACATTCTTAGTATTCCACCACAGAATTAAAATCATTTATGTTTACAATTAACTTAGAATTAAAAAGGCATCTGGTGCAGGGAGTTAAAAAGCATAGAAAAGAAGCTGCCAAAAGGAGAAGCGATCATCAACTGCTAATAAAAAAATTTTTGCATTATCAATGGAGAAGTTTTAAGATTGTTGCTCAAGTTATAAAAATGTTAGTGATACCCTAGTGTGACTGGAGTGGGTCTTCCATTACCCGAATATGCCACCAATAAAATTTTCTTCCCCATATTTTTCTTAATTTAAAGCATCTAATGACTGTTTTTCATTAAAATATGAGAACGGCTCACTCTTAAAAACAATCTATCTGACTCTTGAGGAAAGGAATTGGGGAAAACTTTTGAAAATCTATTAATGGGACGGAAAGTGAAGGCTTTCAATTTTTTCTAAAAGAGTGAAGTTATGTAGCATTAAGTAGATGTAAACACTAGGTATTCTTCCCTGATTTTTCGGGATGTATAATCAGACGTATTTCCAGATTTTTACTACTATATATACATTTTTTTAAAGTTTGTTTTTTAAAGTAACAAGATAAAGAGACTGAATTATTTAGGCTTAGGACCAGATTACTTATGGGACCGCCTTCTGCCTCGTGCATCCCAGTGGCCAGTTAGGTCGCACAGAGTTGGCCTTTTCCAGGTCCCATCAACTAGGCAATGCCACTATGCGGGGCCTATGGGAAGAGCCTTCTCTGTAGTGGCCCCGGCCCTCCGGAATCAACTCCTACCATCCTGGCCTTCTGCAAGGCTTTAAAAAACTCACCAGGCTTGTGGCCCTTGAGTGTTACACCTAGCTTCAGCCATCGATTGAAATGTATATGGAATGGGATGGTTGTTTTAAAATCAAACAAAAACATTTACAAATGTGAGTATAAATCAAAACGAACAGCATAACAAAAAAAACCCCGAAACATACAAAATGAAAAACACAAAAAAATAACAAGAAAGAAATCTCCATTCTCTCTTAACTATCTTGCTTTTACTTATATCTTTCTATATTTTGTGCAGTTGTGCATGTTGTTTAGCATAATTATATCACTTTTGGAAACTCCTTAAAACCCACCTCTGACGTCAGGCATGGGGGAATTGAAACATCTCCCTCTTGCCCATGTAGTTTTTCTGTATGATTCGATTGTGTGCTTGTTTTTTATATATTGGGGTTCTTTTGGATTTTTTAACTTAAAACTGTAATTTAGATTGTTAAATATTAGATTTGTTACTATGTATTGTTTACCAGTGTTGTGAGCCGCCCCGAGTCTACGGAGAGGGGCGGCATATAAATCCAATAAATCTAATCTAATCTAATCTATCTCCTTAATACGTTATTACCATTAATAATATATACTATAATTAATTAATTAATACATTAATACCTTCCACCTTTATATACTAATTTTTACTGCCTATACCTATCTTTCTATCTCTATATATCTAGATTTCTCATATATTGTATAATTATATTTATTTTGTTGTGAGCCACCCTGCGGAGAAGGGCAGCATAGAAATCTAATAAATAAATAAATAAAATTGGCTTTCTTTCTTCCTTTCTCCCTTTCTACAGAATAAGCAGGCAGGGCAATAGATGTAGCTACTCACTAACATGTATTCATCATCTATTATTTAATAAAACCATTTCTCTAGTTAACTGATAGAAACATAGAAGATTGATGGCAGAAAAAGACCTCATGGTCCATCTAGTCTGCCCTTAAACTATTTTCCTGTATTTTATCTTAGGGTGGATATATGTTTATCCCAGGCATGTTTAAATTCAGTGACTGCGGATTGACCAACCATGTCTGCTGGAAGTTTGTTCCAAGCATCTACTACACTTTCAGTCAAATAATATTTTCTCACGTGGCTTCTGATCTTTCCCCCAACTGACCTCAGATTGTGTCCCCTTGTTCTTGTGTCCACTTTCCTATTAAAAACACTTCCCTCCTGAACCTTATTTAACCCTTTAGCATATTTAAATGTTTCAATCATGTCCACCCTTGTAATGCTCTCCACATGGGGCTACCTTTGAAGAATGTTCAGAAATTCCAGATCGTGCAGAATGCAGCTGCGAGAGCAATCATGGGCTTCCCAAAGTATGCCCATATTACTCCAACACTCCGCAGTCTGCATTGGTTGCCGATCAGTTTCTGGTCACAATTCAAAGTGTTGGTTATGACCTATAAAGCCCTTCATGGCACCGGACCAGAATATCTCCGGGACCGCCTTCTGCCGCACGAATCCCAGCGACGGGTTAGGTCCCACAGAGTTGGCCTTTTCCGGGTCACGTCGACTAAACAATGTCATCTGGTGGGACCCAGGGGAAGAGCCTTCGGTGGCTCCGACCCTCTGGAACCAGCTCCCCCCAGAGATTAGGATTGCCCCCACCCTCCTTGCCTTTCGTAAACTCCTTAAAACCCACCTCTGCAGGCATGGGGGAATTGAAACATCTCCTCCTTGCTCATGTAGTTTTGGTCTATGATTGATTGTGTGCTTGTTTTTTTATATATATTGGGGTTGCTTTTACGGACTTTTTAACTTAAAACTGTAATTTATATTGCTATATATTAGATTTGTTACTATGTACTGTTTTTGCCATTGTTGTGAGCCGCCCCGAGTCTGCGGAGAGGGGCGGCATATAAATCCAATAAATCTAATCTAATCTAATCTTCTGTCCTCCAGACTATACAGATGGAGTTCATGAAGTTTTTCCTGATAAATTTTATGCTTAAGACCTTCCACCATTTTTGTAGCCCATCTTGATTGGTCATTTTTCTGCTCTTTTACTGGGGCCATCCTTTTTTCCATTAGCAATACTAGTTATTGCTTCTGCTTTCACTTCTAGATCAGGAGACAAAATATTAGACCCAAATAGCCTCCCTAAAATTAATAGAAGATGGAAAACCGTTTTTGATCTCCCTATCAACTGATTATAGCTGGACCAGCAAGCATCATCTGTCCACTGAAGACATGCTGGTTTATTTTACAGCTTGATCCTTGAAACTCTATCTTTAAATATCTCCAACAAAATATATGTGCATTCTGTCTTCTGAAGAGCTTTCAAGCCAAATGTTTATTGCGGACTTTGATCTAATCCATCACCCGCCTGCCCATCTCCCCCCTGGAGAAAACCCCCCCCCTTAAATAAGTACGCATTCTTTTCAGCGACGCACATTGGAAGCATTTAAAAGTCTTTGCAACGCTCCCTTCCCAAGGCTGTGATCTTATTATCATCGGGGGTTGTTGTTTTTTTTTTAACCGACAAGGCTCCGAAACGGTAATGTATAAAAGAGACTGTCAATAGGGACGTCAAGACGACTTGTCACCTTGTGAATGCGAGCATCTTGTCAATTTCACTCCATCCCCTCTTGAACCTCTCTTCCCTCCACCCCTTTCACTTTATAAATCAACTGGCAGCTTAGAATATCTTTGGCAGAACTTTCAAGGAAGGAATTGGAATGACAGGAAGAGAGGATAACAATCAAAGCTTGACTGAATACAGGTGTTTGGATTTACAGATGAACCACAAATGCCTGGATCTTTGACAGCTGTTGATGTTATCAGTTCTGTGTAGTGATTATTGGCTTCGGGGATGGCTGGGGTGGGAGTGGGGTGGGGGGGTTTAGGCTGAGTTTGCAAGGCCTTTCTCCCAGCAGCATCTCAGCAGGCTGATAACATTTGGCTGAACTTTCGGATCTTAACCTCTCTCTTGACTTTTTCCAGTCAAGCCCTCGCCGTAGTAAACTGATGGAGAGGAAGAGACAATCAGTGGGAAGACAAGTAAAATATTATTGACTGGGCTGCTTCTTGTCTATTAGGACGAAAGAGCAAAAGAGGGAGGGGAGCCTTCTCAGTTTGACAGGCTTCAACGTAATCAGGAGAGAAATTGAGGCGAGAGAGTCACCCTTAGAAGAATAGATGAGGGGGGTGGCAGATAGTAAGAATGGGTCTTCTTTCCAAGGGGTCAGTGTTTCACGCAGAAGGATAAACAAGGAAGGCAAACAATGGTGGCTTAGTTGAGGCCGGGTTTTGAAAGGTTTGGGGCTTCAGCTTTTATAGGACTATCAAATTTATTTATTTTATTTATTTATTTTATTTATTTATTTTGTCCAATACGCAATGAGGGTTTTAGTGGGTATATATCTAGATACACATAGTAAAATACATGATGAAGGTTATAGAGGAGATACTCATAGTAAAATATATCTAAGAAAGAATAGAAAAGAAGATATAGTAATAGAATATATCAATGAAAGAATAGAAGAAGAGATATAGGAATAGAAGAAAGGTATAGGAGATATAGGAGAGCAATAGGACAGGGGACGGAAGGCACTCTAGTGCACTTGTACTCGCCCCTTACTGACCTCTTAGGAATCTGGATAGGTCAACCGTAGATAATCTAAGGGTAAAGTGTTGGGGGTTTGGAGATGACACTACGGAATCCGGTAATGAGTTCCACGCTTCGTCAACTCGGTTACTGAAGTCATATTTTTTACAGTCAAGTTTGGAGCGGTTAATATTAAGTTTAAATCTGTTGTGTGCTCTTGTGTTGTTGTGGTTGAAGCTGAAGTAGTCGCCGACAGGCAGGACGTTGCAGCATATGATCTTGTGGGCAATACTTAGATCTTGTTTAAGGCGCCTTAGTTCTAAACTTTCTAGGCCCAGGATTGGAAGTCTAGTCTCAGAGGGTATTCTGTTTCGAGTGAGCTTGCTTGTTTTCTTGCTAAGGTCTCGTTACCCAAACTACCGAGTTTTTCGGAGTATAAGACGCACCTTAGTTTTGGGGGAGGAAAACGGGAAAAAGTATCTGCTTACCAGACATTCATCTGTCTGGCATCCTTAGTCTGTTCAGCTTCAGCACATTGTTTTATCCCATGATTAGGGCTTTAAAAAAAACTTATTCAGAAAGAGTAACAATGAAAGAGCTTGCAAGCGGGTAAGAGCTGAGAAAATCATTAGCACCTGGTTAGGGCTAGAACCGCTAAGTTTATAGTCAGGGCTGTTCAGACGAGAATACATTTTATAGAACATATTGGTGTGGCATGCAAAGGAGATGAACTCACTTAAGAATATTTTATATCAGTATCTTAGATTTGTTTAATATTAATCCTTTGCACGAGTTATATTCTCATCTTTTACTACTCAATTTTAGCATATTATGCTGCATTTTAACTTATTATTTATTCAAATTCCCTCTATTTTAGCCAATTTTATTGTATTTTAACCAGTCACAGTTTTATGACGACCGATGCGGTCCTTTTCCTCGCTTTGATATGGTCGATTGACTAATCAAATAAAGTTGATATTGATTGATTGGTTGGTTAGGGCTGTAGCGGCAGTAATGGTAATCCACCCTGGTTAGAATGCAGGCAACTAGCTGCCCAGAGTCTATTTGGAATTGGGTGGCATATAAATTTTACTAATACATATTACTAATAAACTTCTGCGGCCTGCCTGCAGCCTGCAGTCTGGCAGTTCGAATCTCACCTGCTCTGGGTTGACTCATCCTTCCATCCTTCCAAAGTGAGAACCCAGATTATTGGAGGCAAGAGGCTGACTCTGTAAAACCACGCAGAGAGTGGCTGCAAAGCACTGTGAAGTGGTATATAAGTGCTATTGCTATTTAGTTGTAATAGCCAAACATGGGTGTGTGTCTAATGGAGCAATGTGAAGATTCACAAGGGTTATTTCCGATTGAATGGATTTCTATTGGCGGAGATTGGGTAGAAAAATACCTGTTCATCGATCCCGTATCTGGACCATCCTAAAGCTGACAATGACTATTTCCACAGGTTCCTTGGGTGGGGAGGGGGACACCCCCTGAAATCATCATTGTGCATGGTGCATCATAGAAACATAGAAACATAGAAGTCTGACTGCAGAAAAAGACCTCATGGTCCATCTAGTCTGCCCTTATACTATTTTCTGTATTTTATCTTAGGTTGGATATATGTTCATCCCAGGCATGTTTAAATTCAGTTACTGTGGATTTATCTACCACGTCTGCTGGGAGTTTGTTCCAAGGATCTACTACTCTTTCAGTAAAATAATATTTTCTCATTTTACTGAAAGAGTAGTAGATCCTTGGAACAA